>NW_027201036.1:2500-14502 GCF_038502225.1 Cherax quadricarinatus
AGCTTTTTTTATTAAACAACCAGTGGTTTACTGTTTTCCCCACTGATATGAAACAAAGGATTGCCACAGTGTCTTAGGATGAGCAGCGGTAATTATTGCCCTTCACACAAAAAGTAAAGACACCAGCTGCAGTGCCAGCTTTAATCGGGGCAACGTTTCGCTCTGTGTAAAGCTTTATCAAGTCATGAAATGATAAAAGCTCACTCCTGAAGAGGAAATATTAACATAATTCAATTTTTTGATAGAGGAGTGCAAGCTTAAATTTCACTTACATGGTTGGGTTCATACACTGCAGGTGGCGTGGGGAGATGGTGAGACCGACGTGTACCCTTATGTGTGGCTTCGAGACCACTGTCAGTGTCCAGACTGTTTCCATCCCATAACCAAGTCACGGATACTGTCGCTAGGAGACCTCCAGCTAGCAGTCTCACCCACCTCCATCCAGGTACGAAGGCCTAGACAAAGTCATCAGCACTGCTGCTAGGAGACCTCTATCTAGCAGTCTCACCCACCTCCATCCAGGTACGAAGGCCTAGACAAAGTCATCAGCACTGCTGCTAGGAGACCTCCGTCTTACATCTCTGCAAGTTTCATCCAAAATTCTTTGAGGTTGTACTGGAGCTAGACCAGTAATAACTATTAAAAACAGGGTTGTGCTAAGAATGCATTTTTTTGGACCACCTTGTGCTTGAACGAGGCTCTCTTCTCCCCATTAACATTTAAAATTATTTTCTTGCCAGGATAGAACTTAACACAGGTTTGTTACTATAGGTTGTGGAAGACGGCAGGAGAGTTGAGATAGGTTGGTCAGACGGACACCTGGGTACCTACCCAGCCTCCTGGCTCCACCAATGTGCATTCAATACTCACCATCTCAACCTCAGAGCCGAAACAGTAAGGTAAGAACAAGTATCCGTACTGACACATTATGATAACCAAGAGCACCTCAGAGTTGACACATTATGATAAACAACAGCACATCGCAGCTGACTCATTGACATAAGCATCAGCAACACTTCAGGACTGACGTATTATTTCAGGATAAATTCATAGCTCCCTGTTAACAAATTAATGAAGGTAAACAAATTACTCCTTATTGTTAACATACCCCGCCAAAGGTGCATATAACCCACACAGCATCCACAGAGATACATGACATCAACGGCAATACTGTTCATGGTGATACTATACATGACATGAACAGTAATACATAATATCAACGGAAGTACAAAGCATTACTGGTAACCTCTCTCTCTCTCTCTCTCTCTCTCTCTATATATATATATATATATATATATATATATATATATATATATATATATATATATATATCTCTCTCTATGTAACATGAACTCAATATTTCAGGATGAAACAGAAGTTTTGGGGGTGTGAGCTTTCAGAGGATCTCCCACGAGCGTCCTTCCCAGAGCTTCTAGAGAATGATTGGGCACTCCTGTCATTCCTACAGCAGCTGGAGGTTATGGGCTTGGTTCTGATCTCCCAGACTCCTGCCCAGACCAAGCAGTGTCAGTTACTGTCCCAGCGAGTTGCTTACTGCAGCAGGACCCAATATGGGTGAGTGACACTAACAACCTGGCTCACAAAACTGCAATAACGAGACTGCAAACACATCAACTTAGAGACCAGAGTGCTTAGCCACATGACCATTCCAGCTTAACTATATTCATCCAACTTGGTATATTTCCATACACGTGGAATCAAAGTCTCTTGCTTTCAGGGTGAAATATGATTGATCTTTCACTTCCCAAGTACAATAAGACCCTTGCGGTTTTAACACTGTCCTGTGATTTGAAAAATAAAACCTTGATGTCTTCTTCCAGAGAGACGTTCAAGGTTCACAACAAAACTAATCCAAACAACTTAGCCTACACTCATTTTAACCTCGACCTGCACACTGATCAACCATGTCTGAGCTACAAGCCTGGTGTAAGTGTGTTTTCTCAGCTACAAGCCTAGTGGAAGTAGAGTTTTTCCAACTACAAGCTTGTTGAGAGTGTAAGCGTTTTCCCAGCTACACTCCTGGTGTAAGTGTTTCACCAGCCACAATCCTGGTGTAAGTGTTTCACCAGCTACAATCCTGGTGTAAGTGTTTCCCCAGCTACACTCCAGCTACAATCCTGGTGTAAGTGTTTCCCCAGCTACACTCCTGGTGTAAGTGTTTTCCCAGCTACAAGCCTGGTGTTAGTGTTTTCCCAGCTACAAATCTGGTGTTAGTGTTTTCCCAGCCACAAGCCTGGTGTAAGTGTTTTCCCAGCTACATGCCTGGTGTTAGTGTTTTCCCAGCTACAAGCCTGGTGTTAGTGTTTTCCCAGCTACAAATCTGGTGTTAGTGTTTTCCCAGCCACAAGCCTGGTGTAAGTGTTTTCCCAGCTACAAGCCTGGTGTTAGTGTTTTCCCAGCTACAAGCCTGGTGTTAGTGTTTTCTCAGCTACAAATCTGGTGTTAGTGTTTTCCCAGCTACAAGCCTGGTGTTAGTTTTTTCCCAGCTTCAAAGTGACAGTGTTTTCTCAGCCACAACCCTAGTGTAAATGTGTTCTCCCAGCCACAAGCCTGGTGTAAATGTGTTTTCCCAGCCACAAGCCTGGTTTAAATGTGTTTTCCTAGCCACAAGCCTGGTGTAAATGTATTTTCACAGCCACAAGTCAGGTGTAAATGTGTTTTCCAGCCACAGGCCTGGTTTAAATGTGTTTTCCTGGCTAAAAACATTTCGTAAGTGTGTTTTCTCAGCTACAAACCTGGTGTTAGTGTTTTCTCAGCTACAAGCCTAGTGGAAGTAGAGTTTTTCCAACTACAAGCTTGTTGCGAGTGTAAGCGTTTTCCCAGCTACACTCCTGGTGTAAGTGTTTCACCAGCTACAATCCTGGTGTAAGTGTTTCCCCAGCTACACTCCAGCTACAATCCTGGTGTAAGTGTTTCACCAGCTACAATCCTGGTGTAAGTGTTTCCCCAGCTACACTCCAGCTACAATCCTGGTGTAAGTGTTTCCCCAGCTACACTCCTGGTGTAAGTGTTTTCCCTGCTGCACTCCTGGTGTAAATGTTTTCCTAGCTACACTCCTGGTGTAAGTGTTTTCCCAGCTGCACTCCTGGTGTAAATGTTTTCCTAGCTACACTCCTGGTGTAAGTGTTTTCCCAGCTACACTCCTGGTGTAAGTGTTTTCCCGGCTGCACTCCTGGTGTAAATGTTTTCCCAGATACACTCCTGGATTTCCCAGCTGCAAGCCTGATGTAAGTGCTTTCCCAGCTACACTCTTGGTGTAAGTGTTTTTCAAATTACAAACCTGGTGTGTTTTCCCAGCAACAGGCCCGGTGTAAATGTGTTTTCCCAGTTTCAAGCCTGGTGCAAATGTGTTTTCCTGGCTAAAAACCTGGTGTTAGTGTTTTCCCAGCCACAATCCTGATGTAAATGAGTTTTCCCAGCCATAAGCCTGGTGTAAATGCGTTTCCCTGCTACGAGCCTGGTGTCAGTGTTTTCCCAGCTGCAAACCTGGTGTTAGTGTTTTCCAGCCACAAGCCTGGTGTAAATGTGTTTCCCCAACCACAAGCCTGGTGTAAATGTGTTTTCCCAGCCACAAGCCTGGTGTAAGTGTTTTCCCAGCCACAAGCCTGGTGTAAGTGTTTTCCCAGCTACAAGCCTGGTGTTAGTGTTTTCCCAGCTACAAATCTGGTGTTAGTGTTTTCCCAGCCACAAGCCTGGTGTAAGTGTTTTCCCAGCTACAAGCCTGGTGTTAGTGTTTTCCCAGCTACAAATCGGGTACAAGTGTTTTCCCAGCCACAAGCCTGATGTAAGTGTTTTCCCAGCTACAAGCCTGGTGTTAGTGTTTTCCCAGCTACAAATCGGGTACAAGTGTTTTCCCAGCCACAAGCCTGATGTAAGTGTTTTCCCAGCTACAAGCCTGGTGTTAGTGTTTTCCCAGCTACAAATCGGGTACAAGTGTTTACCCAGCCACAAGCCTGGTGTAAGTGTTTTCTAAGCTACAAGCCTGGTGTTAGTGTTTTCCCAGCTACAAATCGGGTACAAGTGTTTTCCCAGCCACAAGCCTGATGTAAGTGTTTTCCCAGCTACAAGCCTGGTGTTAGTGTTTTCCCAGCTACAAATCTGGTGTTAGTGTTTTCCCAGCTACAAGCCTGGTGTTAGTTTTTTCCCAGCTTCAAAGTGACAGTGTTTTCTCAGCCACAACCCTAGTGTAAATGTGTTCTCCCAGCCACAAGCCTGGTGTAAATGTATTTTCCCAGCCACAAGCCTGGTTTAAATGTGTTTTCCTAGCCACAAGCCTGGTGTAAATGTATTTTCACAGCCACAAGCCAGGTGTAAATGTGTTTTCCAGCCACAGGCCTGGTTTAAATGTGTTTTCCTGGCTAAAAACATGGCGTAAGTGTGTTTTCCCAGCTACAAACCTGGTGTTAGTGTTTTCCCAGCTACAAGCCTGGTGTTGTTGTTTTCCCAGCTACAAGCCTGGTGTTGTTGTTTTCCCAGCTACAAGCCTGGTGTTGTTGTTTTCTCAGCTACAAGCCTGGTGTTGTTGTTTTCTCAGCTACAAGCCTGGTGTTGTTGTTTTCTCAGCTACAAGCCTGGTGTTGTTGTTTTCTCAGCTACAAGCCTGGTGTTGTTGTTTTCCCAGCTTCAAGCCTGGTGTTAGTGTTTTCCCAGCTACAAGTCTGGTGTTGTTGTTTTCCCAGCTACAAGCCTGGTGTTGTTGTTTTCCCAGCTACAAGCCTGGTGTTGTTGTTTTCCCAGCTACAAGCCTAGCCTAAGCTTGTTTTTGTTTCAGCAACAAAAGCTAGGTGTCTCCCTGTCCTCGTGCATTTGTTAATGCTAAAATTTTGACAGACTGCGTTAATGCTTTCACCTTCATAAGATGATGGATATTTTTTTTTTAACAAAATATGTTGTCCTCTTATTTAAAAGAAAAATAATTATATTCCCGTTTCCTCATTTTTTTTATAAGAGAAGTTTTTCCCCTACACACTAAATTTTATCTTAAGAGTGATTAGGCTTCTGCTCGGGTGGAATGTTTCTCAATAATCAAACTGTAGGTATTATCTTTTTGATCTGATTTAGCAAATATTTCCAGAGTTTATGAGAGAACATAGATGGAAGACACAAGGTGAAGTGATGGTGTAGACAAACTCTGTACACAGGTTCAAGAGGGGGTATGATCGAGCCGCCATAAATAAATGAAACCGTTCATGGCCAGAAGCCATGAATCGATCAGGGCCAGATCTATAAGGGGGCAAAGGGGGCAAATGTCCCATGCCCCCCGACAGAGGGGACCTCGCAAGGAAGGACTTCCTTTACAACAAATTGTAATAATAAAAAATAGTTTAATTAATAAAAGGAATTACAAACAAAGTGTGTAAGGGGAGCATCAGTAAATAGAAAGATAGGCTCCCCAAACCTTGCTCTCCCTTTGAATAACTTGACTTAACTATTTCTGGTTAGCGTGAGTTTAGAGGTAAATGACCAGACCTTGAGGTCAGAGGTGAACAGGTTGCGCATGCATGTGTGTGCACGAGTGTCTATGTCCGTGTGTGCGAGGTAGCAATTGGGTGTATGGCTTTGACTGGATACGTCGACCTCAAAAGGGTTATTTCTGGTTAGTGTCAATGTAGAGGTTAATAACCAACGACTCAATTAGTGCTAGGCGATGGTTTGGGGCAGTGGTGTCTGTGTTTTACATCTGTTTTATACGTGCAGTTACATCTTACACTGTTACACATGCATAAACATTCACAAACACACACACACAAACACACACACACACAAACACACACACACACACACACACACACACACACACACACACACACACACTGGAGGAAAGGAGGGTCGGGGGAGACATGATAACGTCATATAAAATACTGCGTGGAATAGACAAGGTGGACAAAGACGGGATGTTCCAGAGAAGGGACACAGACACAGAAGGTCACAATTGGAAGTTGAAGACTCAGATGAATCAAAGGGATGTTAGGAAGTATTTCTTCACTAATAGAGTAGTCAGGCCGTGGAATAGCCTAGAAAGTGACTTAGTGGAGGCGGGAACCATACATAGTCTTACGGCAAGGTATGATAAAGCTAAAGGGGCAGGGAGAGTGGGGACATAGTAGCAATCAGCGAAGAGGCGGGGCCAGGAGCTATGACTCGACCCCTGCAACCACAAATAGGTGAGTACAAATAGGTGAGTGCACACACACACACACACACACAGGAGCTCGGACTCGACCCCCGCAACCTCAACTAGGTGAGTACACACACACACATAAACACACACACATACACACAGACATACACTCATACACACACACACATACACAAACATATATATATATATATATATATATATATATATATATATATATATATATATATATATATATATATATATATATATATATATATATATATATATATATATATATGCAAGGAATTCGCGAGAGCATGCGAAATATACACAAACACTGATCTCTGGCCGAAGGAGACTCGAACCTACGAACCTTAGGACAAGGTACGCAGTGCTTTACCAATCTACCCACACTGGACCAATACCTTGGCGTGTAGCATGAGCTACACGTTTGATCCAAGGCAGCCAGCTTTCAGGGAGAAGGCTTACAGCTTTTCATCTCATCCCCTGCATGCATCAGCCTTACTAGAGATTTGAACAATGCAAGGAATTCGCGAGAGCATGCGAAATATACACAAACACTGATCTCTGGCTGAAGGAGACTCGAACCTACGAACCTTAGGACAAGGTACGCAGTGCTTTACCAATCTACCCACACTGGACCAATACCTTGGCGTGTAGCATGAGCGTACCTTGTCCTAAGGTTCGTAGGTTCGAGTCTCCTTCAGCCAGAGATCAGTGTTTTTGTATATTTCGCATGCTCTCGCGAATTCCTTGCATTGTTCAAATCTCTAGTAAGGCTGATGCATGGAGGGGATGAGATGAAAAGCTGTAAGCCTTCTCCCTGAAAGCTGGCTGCCTTGGATCAAACGTGTAGCTCATGCTACACGCCAAGGTATTGGTCCAGTGTGGGTAGATTGGTAAAGCACTGCGTACCTTGTCCTAAGGTTCGTAGGTTCGAGTCTCCTTCAGCCAGAGATCAGTGTTTGTGTATATTTCGCATGCTCTCGCGAATTCCTTGCATTGTTCAAATCTCTAGTAAGGCTGATGCATGCAGGGGATGAGATGAAAAGCTGTAAGCCTTCTCCCTGAAAGTTGGCTGCCTTGGATCAAACGTGTAGCTCATGCTACACGCCAATGTATTGGTCCAGTGTGGGTAGATTGGTAAAGCACTGCGTACCTTGTCCTAAGGTTCGTAGGTTCGAGTCTCCTTCAGCCAGAGATCAGTGTTTGTGTATATTTCGCATGCTCTCGCGAATTCCTTGCATTGTTCAAATCTCTAGTAAGGCTGATGCATGCAGGGGATGAGATGAAAAGCTGTAAGCCTTCTCCATGAAAGCTGGCTGCCTTGGATCAAACGTGTAGCTCATGCTACACGCCAAGGTATTGGTCCAGTGTGGGTAGATTGGTAAAGCACTGCGTACCTTGTCCTAAGGTTCGTAGGTTCGAGTCTCCTTCAGCCAGAGATCAGTGTTTGTGTATATTTCGCATGCTCTCGCGAATTCCTTGCATTGTTCAAATCTCTAGTAAGGCTGATGCATGCAGGGGATGAGATGAAAAGCTGTAAGCCTTCTCCCTGAAAGCTGGCTGCCTTGGATCAAACGTGTAGCTCATGCTATACGCCAAGGTATTGGTCCAGTGTGGGTAGATTGGTAAAGCACTGCATACCTTGTCCTAAGGTTCGTAGGTTCGAGTCTCCTTCAGCCAGAGATCAGTGTTTTATATATATATATATATATATATATATATATATATATATATATATATATATATATATATATATATATATTTATATATAAGTAGTGATGATTTCTACTGAGCGGTCTCTTCTACAGAGCGGCTCTCCTCGGTACGTCTCCTCTCAGGCATCCCTTCTACAGAGTGGCTTCCTCTGAGCGGTCCCTTTTTCACACCTATGTGCTAATGACCTTTTTCACACCTATGTGTTAAAGACCTTAACCTTGCCCACGACTTCCGCTCACGACCCCCGCCCACGACGCGCCTACGACCCCCCACCCGCGCCCCCCGCGCCCCCCGCGCCCCCCGCGCCCCACGCGCCCCCCCCACGCCTCCCGCGCCCCCCCCGCCCCCCCCCCGTGCCCCCCGCGCCCCCCCACCCGCCCCTGCCCTCGCGCCCCCCCGCCCTCGCGCCGACCCACCTGCCCCGCCGCGCCCTCGCGCCCGCCCGCGCCCCTCGCGCCCGTCCGTCGCGCCCGCCCGTGCCTTCTGCTGCACCTTCTGCAGCGTCGTCCGGATCGCCCCCGCACCCCCCGAATTTTTTTCCGATTTTTTTGGAATTTCATTTTATTGTGCTCTCCACTTCCTCGAATCAAGTTTTTTGGATTGCCCCTCCCACTTTCACCCCCATCCCAAATTTTTTCGAATTTTTCTCTCGATAACGCAAAGGCTACATCTCCTCGGATCAAGATTTTCTCGATATCGAACACTCCATCTCCACGGATCAAGTTTTTTGGAAGTCTCCATCTCCTCGGATCAAGTTTTCTCGATATCAAAGACTCCAATTCCTCGGATCAAGTTTTTTGGAAGTCTCCATCTCCTTGGATCAAGCTTTCTCGATAATACAAAGACTCCAATTCCTCGGATCAAATTTTTCTCGAAATAAAAGTCTCCATCTCCTTGGATCAAGCTTTTCTCGATAATACAAAGACTCCATCTCCTTGGATCAAGGTTTTCTCCTCCATCTCCTCGGATCAAGTTTTTTTGGATTCCCCCTCTGGGGGTAAGCATTCAAATGAACTCCTCCTATGAGGCATGGTACTTTCTCTTACTACAGGTCTAAACAAGTATTCCTCTCATTAAGTTAAATGAACTAAAAAGCGTGTTTACTCGGCGAACAGTGACGTCACACACACACATACAAGCTGAATCTTGTCGACTTCCCCCTATGTCAGTGACGTCACGTGATAACCTCACACATACAAGCTGAATCTTGTCGACTTCCCCCTATGTCAGTGACATCACGTGATAACCTCACACATACAAACTGAATCTTGTCGACTTCCCCCTATGTCAGTGACGTCATGCGATGACCCCACAACGCACACAACCCACATCACCCACACCCCACAACATACACAACCCACCCACATCACCCACACCCCACAATTTTTTTCTCGTTTTAACTAATTTCATCAGAAAGTCACAACAACAACAACCCACAACTTATAATCACACCTTTGAATAACCTCAAAACACCATTTGAGTACTCCCAAATACACCACTGAATACTACTAAAACACCACTGAATACACTCAAAACACCACCAAAATCACCATAAACTAAGATCAGAACCCACAACACCCCACAACACACAACACCCACATCCCACATCACCCACAACCCACATCACCAACAACCCACAATTTTTTCTCGTTTTAACTAATTTCATCAGAAAAAGTCACAAAAACAACCCACTTATATCATCTTTTTTGGTATCTCTAGTTCGACTACATTACCCACAACCCTCATCAATTACCAATTTATTCACAATTTTTTTCCCCTTCTTTTTACTGAATCTTAAATGTAATACACATTTCCTCTTTACATTACTAAAATTCTAATAAAATCCTCTCCATACCCATGTCCTTGTATCCACATAAATTGATATTATACTCGCATCAACTAATCTCACTACCCAACTATTGCGACATGCTTCAACACCCTCCACTCTTTTCCAATATATCATAACTTTTCAATTCTATAATTTCTTTTTAAAATATTCACACATTACCTTTATTTTCAGTAAAATACCCCCATATTTCATTAAATTTCTAATACAACCCTCCCCATACCCCTCTCCATCTCACCCGCATTTCTTCACATCCACTCACCCATCTCCCAACACACCTCTTCTGAACACTCACAAAAATCACATTTCACATCCACAAATGCATCTCATCACCCATCTCAAATCCACTAAAATCACTGTAACCAAGATATTCACAAAACTCTATGACCACCTAACACACACACACACACACACACACACACACACACACACACACACACACACACACACACATACACACACACCTAACCTAATCTTACCTAACCTAACCTAACCTAACCTAACCGAACCTAACCTATCCTAACCTAACCAAACCTAACCTAACCTAACCTAACCTAACCTAACCTATCCTAACCTAACCTAACCTAACCTAACCTAACCTATCCTAACCTAACTTAACCATACAAAACCTAACCTAACCTAACCTAAACTAACCTAGCCATACCTAAGCTAAGCTAACCTAACCTAACCTACCCGAACCTAACCTATCCTAACCTAACCGAACCTAACCTAACCTAACCTAACCTAACTGAACCGAACCTAACCTAACCTAACCTAACCTAACCTAAACTATCCTAACCTATCCTAACCTAACCTAACCTAATCTAACCTAACCTAACCTAACCTGACCTAACCTAACCTAACCTAACCTAACCTAACCTAACCTAACCTAACCTAACCTAACCGAACGTAACCTAACCTAACCTAACCTAACCTAACCTAACCTAACCTAACTTATCCTAACCTAACCTAACCTAACCTAACCTAAAATAACCTAACCTAACTTATCCTAACCTAACCTAACCTAACCTAACCTAACCTAACCTAACTTATCCTACTCAAATCCACTAAAATCACTGTAACCAAGATATTCACAAAACTCTATGACCACCTAACACACACACACACTCCTCACTTTACTTTGAACACCTTCAAAACACTCTCATACATCATTTGAGACCACCTTTTCTCAATATCTCTCATCCACAACCTTTATCATCTCACTACAGAACAACCCCAAGATTACTTCGAACACTCTCATAAATCATTTGAATACTCACATAAACACCTTTGAACATTTCCAAACAACACTGAAGCACTTCCAAAATATCATTTTGATTACTCCCAAATAAGATTTATCATCTCTAATTTATCTACACTTACACATTTCATTAACTGAAATTACTACACATCCACCATACTACTCCCTCAGTCTCCTGACTTTACAACATTAACACAAAAACTAACTCAGACACTTATGACATGAGACATTTTACCAAAACTAACACAAACACATATCTGTTATATCTCCATTATCTAAGATCACCACAATCAAGACGTTTGCCAAATTCTGTAACCCCACCACTAAGACCACACATTTTTTTTTGTACACATTCTCTTAAAACATCATCATAACGAAGATCACTAAAACTATCTATACTTTTACTAAGATCACATAACATTTTGTCTTCTCTAACTCGCCCACCAATTCACATTCTCATTCACACTTACACATTTCATTAAATTACAACTCATCCCCCCCAAACTCCTCCCTCATTCTCCAGACTTTACAACATTAGCACAAAAAAAACTAACTCATACACTTATGACATGAGACATTACCATATCTAACACACTGACTAACTTTGAACCAACTCTGAACACCACTGATCTTCTTCAAAAAATACTCTGCACATCATTTGAACACCTTCAAAAAACACCATCAAACACCTCCGAATACTCTCAAAACACTACTGATTACTACCAAATCACCGTCAAAATCACCAGAAACTAAGTTTAACATCACCATCCAACATCCTTTTTATAGAAAGCCCCTCAAATCACTATAACCAAGAACTCCCTCCCCATTTGGCGCATAAAAAAAAAAAGCATGAACACAAACCTAATACGCAAACACTTAGTACATGATCACCATCAACTGAAAAAATATCTTGTACACACACACACATAATCTAAGACAACCACCAACTACAATCACCCATGTTCACTTACCTCAAAAATCACTAATATCACAGAAAACACTCATTTTTA
>NW_027201037.1:0-10000 GCF_038502225.1 Cherax quadricarinatus
AGCAGCAGTAGTAATAGTAATGCTACTACTAGTAGTAGCAATAGTAATAGTACTAGTAGTAGTAGTTGCAGTAGTAGTAGCAGTGCTAGTAGTAGTTATGCTGCTACTACTAACAGTACTACTACTACTACTACTACTAGTAGTAGTAGTGTGGCTGGAGCCGCACTGTGCCCCCTTGTATAGAACTGCTCCCCCTGGCTGCACCTGTGCTAAGTAGAAGGATGAATCACATCACTTGTAGGGCTGGAACTGAGGTCCTGTGAGGTGAGGCACTCTCACACAGTGTAGCACTTAGTACCACTCTCACACAGTGTAGCACTTAGTACCACTCTCACACAGTGTAGCACTTAGTACCACTCTCACACAGTGTAGCACTTAGTACCACTCTCACACAGTGTAACACTTAGTACCACTCTCACACAGTGTAGCACTTAGTACCACTCTCACACAGTGTAACACTTAGTACCACTCTCACACAGTGTAGCACTTAGTACCACTCTCACACAGTGTAACACTTAGTACCACTCTCACACAGTGTAGCACTTAGTACCACTCTCACACACTCTCACACAGTGTAACACTTAGTACACACAGCTCTCACACAGTGTAACACTTAGTACCACACTCACACAGTGTAGCACTTAGTACCACTCTCACACAGTGTAACACTTAGTACCACTCTCACACAGTGTAACACTTAGTACCACTCTCACACAGTGTAACACTTAGTACCACTCTCACACAGTGTAACACTTAGTACCACTCTCACACAGTGTAACACTTAGTACCACTCTCACACAGTGTAACACTTAGTACCACTCTCACACAGTGTAACACTTAGTACCACTCTCACACAGTGTAACACTTAGTACCACTCTCACACAGTGTAACACTTAGTACCACTCTCACACAGTGTAACACTTAGTACCACTCTCACACAGTGTAACACTTAGTACCACTCTCACACAGTGTAACACTTAGTACCACTCTCACACAG
The DNA here is from genome assembly GCF_038502225.1 of Cherax quadricarinatus. Lineage (NCBI taxonomy): Eukaryota > Metazoa > Arthropoda > Malacostraca > Decapoda > Parastacidae > Cherax > Cherax quadricarinatus. Next base: position 998 of record NW_027201037.1, read on the forward strand.
TGTAACACTTAGTACCACTCTCACACAGTGTAACACTTAGTACCACTCTCACACAGTGTAACACTTAGTACCACTCTCACACAGTGTAACACTTAGTACCACTCTCACACAGTGTAACACTTAGTACCACTCTCACACAGTGTAGCACTTAGTACCACTCTCACACAGTGTAACACTTAGTACCACTCTCACACAGTGTAACACTTAGTACCACTCTCACACAGTGTAACACTTAGTACCACTCTCACACAGTGTAACACTTAGTACCACTCTCACACAGTGTAACACTTAGTACCACTCTCACACAGTGTAGTACCACTTAGTACCACTCTCACACAGTGTAACACTTAGTACCACTCTCACACAGTGTAACACTTAGTACCACTCTCACACAGTGTAACACTTAGTACCACTCTCAGTGTAACACTTCACACAGTGTAACACTTAGTACCACTCTCACACAGTGTAACACTTAGTACCACTCTCACACAGTGTAACACTTAGTACCACTCTCACACAGTGTAACACTTAGTACCACTCTCACACAGTGTAGCACTTAGTACCACTCTCACACAGTGTAGCACTTAGTACCACTCTCACACAGTGTGTAACACTTAGTACCACTCTCACACAGTGTAGTACCACAGTTACTTAGTACCACTCTCACACAGTGAAACACTTAGTACCCCTCTCACACAGTGTATCACTTAGTACCACTCTCACACAGTGTAACACTTAGTACCTCTCTCACACAGTGTAACACTTAGTACCACTCTCACACAGTGTAACACTTAGTACCGCTCTCACACAACACTTAGTACCACTCTCACACATTGTAACACTTAGTACCACTCTCACACAGTGTAGCACTTAGTACCACTCTCACACAGTGTAACACTTAGTACCACTCTCACACAGTGTAGCACTTAGTACCACTCTCACACAGTGTAACACTTAGTACCACTCTCACACAGTGTAACACTTAGTACCACTCTCACACAGTGTAACACTTAGTACCACTCTCACACAGTGTAACACTTAGTACCACTCTCACACAGTGTAACACTTAGTACCACTCTCACACAGTGTAACACTTAGTACCACTCTCACACAGTGTAACACTTAGTACCACTCTCACACAGTGTAACACTTAGTACCACTCTCACACAGTGTAACACTTAGTACCACTCTCACACAGTGTAACACTTAGTACCACTCTCACACAGTGCAGTGTAACACTTAGTACCACTCTCACACAGTGTAACACTTAGTACTCTCACACAGTGTAACACTTAGTACCACTCTCACACAGTGTACACTTAGTACCACTCTCACACAGTGTAGCACTTAGTACCACTCTCACACAGTGTAACACTTAGTCACACAGTGTAGCACTTAGTACCACTCTCACACAGTGTAGCACTTAGTACCACTCTCACACAGTGTAACACTTAGTACCACTCTCACACAGTGTAACACTTAGTACCACTCTCACACAGTGTAGCACTTAGTACCACTCTCACACAGTGTAACACTTAGTACCACTCTCACACAGTGTAACACTTAGTACCACTCTCACACAGTGTAACACTTAGTACCACTCTCACACAGTGTAACACTTAGTACCACTCTCACACAGTGTAACACTTAGTACCACTCTCACACAGTGTAGCACTTAGTACCACTCTCACACAGTGTAACACTTAGTACCACTCTCACACAGTGTAACACTTAGTACCACCCTCACACAGTGTAACACTTAGTACCACCCTCACACAGTGTAACACTTAGTACCACTCTCACACAACACTTAGTCACACAACACTTAGTACCACTCTCACACAGTGTAACACTTAGTACCACTCTCACACAGTGTAACACTTAGTACCACTCTCACACAGTGTAACACTTAGTACCACTCTCACACAGTGTAACACTTAGTACCACTCTCACACAGTGTAGCACTTAGTACCACTCTCACACAGTGTAACACTTAGTACCACTCTCACACAGTGTAACACTTAGTACCACTCTCACACAGTGTAGCACTTAGTACCACTCTCACACAGTGTAGCACTTAGTACCACTCTCACACAGTGTAACACTTAGTACCACTCTCACACAGTGTAGCACTTAGTACCACTCTCACACAGTGTAGCACTTAGTACCACTCTCACACAGTGTAGCACTTAGTACCACTCTCACACAGTGTAGCACTTAGTACCACTCTCACACAGTGTAACACTTAGTACCACTCTCACACAGTGTAACACTTAGTACCACTCTCACACAGTGTAGCACTTAGTACCACTCTCACACAGTGTAACACTTAGTACCACTCTCACACAGTGTAGCACTTAGTACCACTCTCACACAGTGTAACACTTAGTACCACTCTCACACAGTGTAACACTTAGTACCACTCTCACACAGTGTAACACTTAGTACCACTCTCACACAGTGTAGCACTTAGTACCACTCTCACACAGTGTAACACTTAGTACCACTCTCACACAGTGTAGCACTTAGTACCACTCTCACACAGTGTAACACTTAGTACCACTCTCACACAGTGTAACACTTAGTACCACTCTCACACAGTGTAACACTTAGTACCACTCTCACACAGTGTAACACTTAGTACCACTCTCACACAGTGTAACACTTAGTACCACTCTCACACAGTGTAACACTTAGTACCACTCTCACACAGTGTAGCACTTAGTACCACTCTCACACAGTGTAACACTTAGTACCACTCTCACACAGTGTAGCACTTAGTACCACTCTCACACAGTGTAACACTTAGTACCACTCTCACACAGTGTAACACTTAGTACCACTCTCACACAGTGTAACACTTAGTACCACTCTCACACAGTGTAACACTTAGTACCACTCTCACACAGTGTAACACTTAGTACCACTCTCACACAGTGTAGCACTTAGTACCACTCTCACACAGTGTAACACTTAGTACCACTCTCACACAGTGTAACACTTAGTACCACTCTCACACAGTGTAACACTTAGTACCACTCTCACACAGTGTAACACTTAGTACCACTCTCACACAGTGTAGCACTTAGTACCACTCTCACACAGTGTAACACTTAGTACCACTCTCACACAGTGTAACACTTAGTACCACTCTCACACAGTGTAACACTTAGTACCACTCTCACACAGTGTAGCACTTAGTACCACTCTCACACAGTGTAGCACTTAGTACCACTCTCACACAGTGTAACACTTAGTACCACTCTCACACAGTGTAACACTTAGTACCACTCTCACACAGTGTAACACTTAGTACCACTCTCACACAGTGTAGCACTTAGTACCACTCTCACACAGTGTAACACTTAGTACCACTCTCACACAGTGTAGCACTTAGTACCACTCTCACACAGTGTACTTAGTACCACTCTCACACAGTGTAACACTTAGTACCACTCTCACACAGTGTAACACTTAGTCACACAGTATAGCACTTAATACCACTCTCACACAGTGTAACACTTAGTACCACTCTCACACAGTGTAGCACTTAGTACCACTCTCACACAGTGTAACACTTAGTACCACTCTCACACAGTGTAGCACTTAGTACCACTCTCACACAGTGTAACACTTAGTACCACTCTCACACAGTGTAGCACTTAGTACCACTCTCACACAGTGTAGCACTTAGTACCACTCTCACACAGTGTAGCACTTAGTACCACTCTCACACAGTGTAACACTTAGTACCGCTCTCACACAGTGTAGCACTTAGTACCACTCTCACACAGTGTAACACTTAGTACCGCTCTCACACAGTGTAACACTTAGTACCACTCTCACACAGTGTAACACTTAGTACCGCTCTCACACAGTGTAACACTTAGTACCACTCTCACACAGTGTAACACTTAGTACCGCTCTCACACAGTGTAACACTTAGTACCACTCTCACACAGTGTAACACTTAGTACCGCTCTCACACAGTGTAACGCTTAGTACCACTCTCACACAGTGTAAAACTTAGTACCGCTCTCACACAGTGTAGCACTTAGTACCACTCTCACACAGTGTAACACTTAGTACCGCTCTCACACAGTGTAACACTTAGTACCACTCTCACACAGTGTAACACTTAGTACCGCTCTCACACAGTGTAACACTTAGTACCACTCTCACACAGTGTAACACTTGGTACCGCTCTCACACAGTGTAACACTTATTACCACTCTCACACAGTGTAACACTTAGTACCGCTCTCACACAGTGTAACACTTAGTACCACTCTCACACAGTGTAACACTTAGTACCGCTCTCACACAGTGTAACACTTAGTACCACTCTCACACAGTGTAACACTTGGTACCACTCTCACACAGTGTAACACTTAGTACCACTCTCACACAGTGTAACACTTAGTACCACTCTCACACAGTGTAACACTTAGTACCACTCTCACACAGTGTAGCACTTAGTACCACTCTCACACAGTGTAACACTTAGTACCGCTCTCACACAGTGTAACACTTAGTACCACTCTCACACAGTGTAACACTTAGTACCGCTCTCACACAATGTAACACTTAGTACCACTCTCACACAGTGTAACACTTGGTACCGCTCTCACACAGTGTAAGACTTATTACCAATCTCACACAGTGTAACACTTAGTTCCGCTTTCACACAGTGTAACGCTTAGTACCACTCTCACACGGTGTAAAACTTAGTAACGCTCTCACACAATGTAACACTTAGTACCACTCTCACACTGTGTAACACTTGGTACCGCTCTCACACAGTGTAAGACTTATTACCACTCTCACACAGTGGAACACTTAGTACCGCTTTCACACAGTGTAACGCTTAGTACCACTCTCACACGGTGTAAAACTTAGTACCGCTCTCACACAGTGTAACACTTAGTACCACTCTCACACAGTGCAACACTTAGTACCACTCTCACACAGTGTAACACTTAGTACCACTCTCACACAGTGTAACACTTAGTACCACTCTCACACAGTGTAACACTTAGTACCACTCTCACACAGTGTAACACTTAGTACCACTCTCACACAGTGTAACACTTAGTACCACTCTCACACAGTGTAACACTTAGTACCACCCTCACACAGTGTAACACTTAGTACCACTCTCACACAGTGTAACACTTAGTACCACTCTCACACAGTGTAACACTTAGTACCACTCTCACACAGTGTAACACTTAGTACCACTCTCACACAGTGTAACACTTAGTACCACTCTCACACAGTGTAACACTTAGTACCACTCTCACACAGTGTAACACTTAGTACCACTCTCACACAGTGTAACACTTAGTACCACTCTCACACAATGTAACACTTAGTACCACTCTCACACAGTGTCACACAGTGTAGCACTTAGTACCACTCTCACACAGTGTAACACTTAGTACCACTCTCACACAGTGTAACACTTAGTACCACTCTCACACAGTGTAGCACTTAGTACCACTCTCACACAGTGTAACACTTAGTACCACTCTCACACAGTGTAACACTTAGTACCACTCTCACACAGTGTAACACTTAGTACCACTCTCACACAGTGTAGCACTTAGTACCACTCTCACACAGTGTAGCACTTAGTACCACTCTCACACAGTGTAGCACTTAGTACCACCCTCACACAGTGTAACACTTAGTACCACTCTCACACAGTGTAACACTTAGTACCACTCTCATACAGTGTAGCACTTAGTACCACTCTCACACAGTGTAACACTTAGTACCACTCTCACACAGTGTAGCACTTAGTACCACTCTCACACAGTGTAGCACTTAGTACCACTCTCACACAGTGTAGCACTTAGTACCACTCTCACACAGTGTAACACTTAGTACCACTCTCACACAGTGTAGTACCACTTAGTACCACTCTCACACAGTGTAGCACTTAGTACCACTCTCACACAGTGTAGCACTTAGTACCACTCTCACACAGTGTAACACTTAGTACCACTCTCACACAGTGTAACACTTAGTACCACTCTCACACAGTGTAACACTTAGTACCACTCTCACACAGTGTAGCACTTAGTACCACTCTCACACAGTGTAACACTTAGTACCACTCTCACACAGTGTAACACTTAGTACCACTCTCACACAGTGCAGCACTTAGTACCACTCTCACACAGTGTACCACTCTCACACAGTGTAGCACTTAGTACCACTCTCACACAGTGTAACACTTAGTACCACTCTCACACAGTGTAACACTTAGTACCACTCTCACAAAGTGTAACACTTAGTACCACTCTCACACAGTGTAACACTTAGTACCACTCTCACACAACACTTAGTACCACTCTCACACAGTGTAACACTTAGTACCACTCTCACACAGTGTCACACAGTGTAGCACTTAGTACCACTCTCACACAGCACTTAGTACCACTCTCACACAGTGTAACACTTAGTACCACTCTCACACAGTGCAGCACTTAGTACCACTCTCACACAGTGTAACACTTAGTACCACTCTCACACAGTGTAACACTTAGTGTGTGTGTGTGTGTGTGTGTGTCTACTCACCTAGTTGTACTCACCTAGTGAAGGTTGCAGTGGTTGAGTCCGAGCTTCTGGCCCCGCCTCTTCAATGATCGCTACTAGGTCAGTCTCCCTGAACCGTGAGCTGTATCATACCTCTACTTAAACCTATGTATGGATCCTGCCTCCACTACATCGCTTCCCAAACTATTCCACTTACTGACTACTCTATGGCTGAAGAAATACTTCCTAACATCCCTGTGATTCATCTGTGTCTTCAACTTCCAACTGTGTCCCCTTGTTACTGTGTCCAGTCTCTGGAACTTCCTGCCTTTGTCCACCTTGTCAATTCCTCTCAGTATTTTGTATGTCGTTATCATATCCCCTCTATCTCTCCTGTCCTCCAGTGTCGTCAGGTTGATTTCCCTTAACCTCTCCTCGTAGGACATACCTTTTAGCTCTGGGACTAGTCTTGTTGCAAACCTTTGCACTTTCTCTAGTTTCTTTACGTCCTTGGCTAGGTGTGGGTTCCAAACTAGTGCCGCATACTCCAATGTGGGCCTAACGTACACGGTGTACAGGATCCTGAACGATTCCTTATTAAGATGTCGGAATGCTGTTCTTAGGTTTGCTAGGCGCCCATATGCTGCAGCAGTTATTTGATTGATGTGCGCTTCAGATGTGCCTGGTGTTATACTCACCCCAAGATCTTTTTCCTTGAGTGAGGCTTGTAGTCTCTGGCCCCGTAGACTGTACTCCGTCTTCGGTCTTCTTTGCCCTTCCCCAATCTTCATGACTTTGCACTTGGTGGGGTTGAACTCCAGGAGCCAATTGCTGGACCAGGTCTGCAGCCTGTCCAGATCCCTTTGTAGTTCTGCCTGGTCTTCGATCGAGTGAATTCTTCTCATCAACTTCACGTCATCTGCAAACAGGGACACCTCAGAGTCTATTTCTTCCGTCATGTCGTTCACAAATACCAGAAATAGCACTGGTCCTAGGACTGACCCCTGTGGGACCCCGCTGGTCACAGGTGCCCACTCTAACACCTCGCCACGTACCATGACTCGCTGCTGTCTTCCTGACAAGTATTCCCTGATCCATTGTAGTGCCTTCCCTGTTATTCCTGCTTGGTCCTCCAGTTTTTGCACTAATCTCTTGTGTGGAACTGTGTCAAACGCCTTCTTGCAGTCCAAGAAAATGCAATCCACCCAACCCTCTCTCTCTTGTCTTACTGCTGTCACCATGTCATAGAACTCCAGTAGGTTTGTGACACAGGATTTCCCGTCCCTGAAACCATGTTGGGTGCTGTTGATGAGATCATTCCTTTCTAGGTGTTCCACCACTCTTCTCCTGATAATCTTCTCCACGTGTGTGTGTATGTGTGTGTGTGTGTGTGTGTGTGTTTGTGTGTGTGTGTGTGCGTGTGTGAGTGTGTGTGTGTGTGTGTGTGTGTGTGCGTGTGTGAGTGTGTGTGTGTGTGTGTGTGTGTGTGTGTGTGTGTGTGTGTGTGAGTGTGTGTGAGTGTGTGTGTGTGAGTGTGTGTGAGTGTGTGTGTGTGAGTGCGTGTGAGGCAGTATACATGCCTCCACCCTGTAGGTCTCATGGCCTCTTACAACACCTAACTGGGCAGGTGAAGGTGGTGATGGAGTCACTGCTGAGCATGTGAAGTTAGTGGTGATATCACTACTGGGTACGTGATGTTAGTGGTGATATCACTACTGGGTACGTGATGTTAGTGGTGATATCACTACTGGGTACGTGATGTTAGTGGTGATATCACTACTGGGGTAGGTGAAGTTAGTGGTGATATCACTACAGGGGTAGGTGAAGTTACTGGTGATATCACTACTGGGTACGTGATGTTAGTGGTGATATCACTACTGGGGTAGGTGAAGTTAATGGTGATATCACTACAGGGGTAGGTGAAGTTAGTGGTGATATCACAACTGGGGTAGGTGAAGTTAGTGGTGATATCACTACTGGGTACGTGATGTTAGTGGTGATATCACTACTGGGGTAGGTGAAGTTAGTGGTGATATCACTACAGGGGTAGGTGAAGTTAGTGGTGATATCACAACTGGGGTAGGTGAAGTTAGTGGTGATATCACTACTGGGGTAGGTGATGTTAGTGGTGATATCACTACTGGGTACGTGATGTTAGTGGTAATATTACTGCTGGGGTAGGTGATTTTAGTGGTGATATCACTACTGGGTACGTGATGTTAGTGGTGATATCATTACTGGGTACGTGATGTTAGTGGTGATATCACTACTGGGTACGTGATGTTAGTGGTGATATCACTACTGGGTACGTGATGTTAGTGGTGATATCACTACTGGGTAGGTGATGTTAGTGGTGATATCACTACTGGGTACGTGATGTTAGTGGTGATATCACTACTGGGGAGGATGAAGTTAGTGGTGATATCACTACTGGGTAGGTGATGTTAGTGGTGATATCACT
>NW_027201038.1:0-14491 GCF_038502225.1 Cherax quadricarinatus
AAAACTTGATACACACAAAACACCGTCAAAACTCGATACACACAAAACACCGTCAAAACTCGATACACACAAAACACCGTCAAAACTCGATACACACAAAACACCGTCAAAACTCGATACACACAAAACACCGTCAAAACTCGATACACACAAAACACCGTCAAAACTCGATACACACAAAACACCGTCAAAACTCGATACACACAAAACACCGTCAAAACTCGATACACACAAAACACCGTCAAAACTCGATACACACAAAACACCGTCAAAACTCGATACACACAAAACACCGTCAAAACTCGATACACACAAAACACCGTCAAAACTCAATACACACAAAACACCGTCAAAACTCGATACACACAAAACACCGTCAAAACTCGATACACACAAAACACCGTCAAAACTCGATACACACAAAACACCGTCAAAACTCGATACACACAAAACACCGTCAAAACTCGATACACACAAAACACCGTCAAAACTCGATACACACAAAACACCGTCAAAACTCGATACACACAAAACACCGTCAAAACTCGATACACACAAAACACCGTCAAAACTCGATACACACAAAACACCGTCAAAACTCGATACACACAAAACACGGTCAAAACTCGATACACACAAAACACCGTCAAAACTCGATACACACAAAACACCGTCAAAACTCGATACACACAAAACACCGTCAAAACTCGATACACACAAAACACCGTCAAAACTCGATACACACAAAACACCGTCAAAACTCGATACACACAAAACACCGTCAAAACTCGATACACACAAAACACCGTCAAAACTCGATACACACAAAACACCGTCAAAACTCGATACACACAAAACACCGTCAAAACTCGATACACACAAAACACAGTCAAAACTCGATACACACAAAACACCGTCAAAACTCGATACACACAAAACACCGTCAAAACTCGATACACACAAAACACCGTCAAAACTCGATACACACAAAACACCGTCAAAACTCGATACACACAAAACACCGTCAAAACTCGATACACACAAAACACCGTCAAAACTCGATACACACAAAACACCGTCAAAACTCGATACACACAAAACACCGTCAAAACTCGATACACACAAAACACCGTCAAAACTCGATACACACAAAACACCGTCAAAACTCGATACACACAAAACACCGTCAAAACTCGATACACACAAAACACCGTCAAAACTCGATACACACAAAACACCGTCAAAACTCGATACACACAAAACACCGTCAAAACTCGATACACACAAAACACCGTCAAAACTCGATACACACAAAACACCGTCAAAACTCGATACACACAAAACACCGTCAAAACTCGATACACACAAAACACTCAAAACTCGATACACACAAAACACCGTCAAAACTCGATACACACAAAACACCGTCAAAACTCGATACACACAAAACACCGTCAAAACTCGATACACACAAAACACCGTCAAAACTCGATACACACAAAACACCGTCAAAACTCGATACACACAAAACACCGTCAAAACTCGATACACACAAAACACCGTCAAAACTCGATACACACAAAACACCGTCAAAACTCGATACACACAAAACACCGTCAAAACTCGATACACACAAAACACCGTCAAAACTCGATACACACAAAACACCGTCAAAACTCGATACACACAAAACACCGTCAAAACTCGATACACACAAAACACCGTCAAAACTCGATACACACAAAACACCGTCAAAACTCGATACACACAAAACACCGTCAAAACTCGATACACACAAAACACCGTCAAAACTCGATACACACAAAACACCGTCAAAACTCGATACACACAAAACACCGTCAAAACTCGATACACACAAAACACCGTCAAAACTCGATACACACAAAACACCGTCAAAACTCGATACACACAAAACACCGTCAAAACTCGATACACACAAAACACCGTCAAAACTCGATACACACAAAACACCGTCAAAACTCGATACACACAAAACACCGTCAAAACTCGATACACACAAAACACCGTCAAAACTCGATACACACAAAACACCGTCAAAACTCGATACACACAAAACACCGTCAAAACTCGATACACACAAAACACCGTCAAAACTCGATACACACAAAACACCGTCAAAACTCGATACACACAAAACACCGTCAAAACTCGATACACACAAAACACCGTCAAAACTCGATACACACAAAACACCGTCAAAACTCGATACACACAAAACACCGTCAAAACTCGATACACACAAAACACCGTCAAAACTCGATACACACAAAACACCGTCAAAACTCGATACACACAAAACACCGTCAAAACTCGATACACACAAAACACCGTCAAAACTCGATACACACAAAACACCGTCAAAACTCGATACACACAAAACACCGTCAAAACTCGATACACACAAAACACGGTCAAAACTCGATACACACAAAACACCGTCAAAACTCGATACACACAAAACACCGTCAAAACTCGATACACACAAAACACCGTCAAAACTCGATACACACAAAACACCGTCAAAACTCGATACACACAAAACACCGTCAAAACTCGATACACACAAAACACCGTCAAAACTCGATACACACAAAACACCGTCAAAACTCGATACACACAAAACACCGTCAAAACTCGATACACACAAAACACCGTCAAAACTCGATACACACAAAACACCGTCAAAACTCGATACACACAAAACACCGTCAAAACTCGATACACACAAAACACCGTCAAAACTCGATACACACAAAACACCGTCAAAACTCGATACACACAAAACACCGTCAAAACTCGATACACACAAAACACCGTCAAAACTCGATACACACAAAACACCGTCAAAACTCGATACACACAAAACACCGTCAAAACTCGATACACACAAAACACCGTCAAAACTCGATACACACAAAACACCGTCAAAACTCGATACACACAAAACACCGTCAAAACTCGATACACACAAAACACTCAAAACTCGATACACACAAAACACCGTCAAAACTCGATACACACAAAACACCGTCAAAACTCGATACACACAAAACACCGTCAAAACTCGATACACACAAAACACCGTCAAAACTCGATACACACAAAACACCGTCAAAACTCGATACACACAAAACACCGTCAAAACTCGATACACACAAAAACACCGTCAAAACTCGATACACACAAAACACCGTCAAAACTCGATACACACAAAACACTCAAAACTCGATACACACAAAACACCGTCAAAACTCGATACACACAAAACACCGTCAAAACTCGATACACACAAAACACCGTCAAAACTCGATACACACAAAACACCGTCAAAACTCGATACACACAAAACACCGTCAAAACTCGATACACACAAAACACCGTCAAAACTCGATACACACAAAACATAGTCAAAACTCGATACACACAAAACACCGTCAAAACTCGATACACACAAAACACCGTCAAAACTCGATACACACAAAACACCGTCAAAACTCGATACACACAAAACACCGTCAAAACTCGATACACACAAAACACCGTCAAAACTCGATACACACAAAACACCGTCAAAACTCGATACACACAAAACACCGTCAAAACTCGATACACACAAAACACCGTCAAAACTCGATACACACAAAACACCGTCAAAACTCGATACACACAAAACACCGTCAAAACTCGATACACACAAAACACCGTCAAAACTCGATACACACAAAACACCGTCAAAACTCGATACACACAAAACACCGTCAAAACTCGATACACACAAAACACCGTCAAAACTCGATACACACAAAACACCGTCAAAACTCGATACACACAAAACACCGTCAAAACTCGATACACACAAAACACGGTCAAAACTCGATACACACAAAACACCGTCAAAACTCGATACACACAAAACACCGTCAAAACTCGATACACACAAAACACCGTCAAAACTCGATACACACAAAACACCGTCAAAACTCGATACACACAAAACACCGTCAAAACTCGATACACACAAAACACCGTCAAAACTCGATACACACAAAACACCGTCAAAACTCGATACACACAAAACACCGTCAAAACTCGATACACACAAAACACCGTCAAAACTCGATACACACAAAACACCGTCAAAACTCGATACACACAAAACACCGTCAAAACTCGATACACACAAAACACCGTCAAAACTCGATACACACAAAACACCGTCAAAACTCGATACACACAAAACACCGTCAAAACTCGATACACACAAAACACCGTCAAAACTCGATACACACAAAACACTCAAAACTCGATACACACAAAACACCGTCAAAACTCGATACACACAAAACACCGTCAAAACTCGATACACACAAAACACCGTCAAAACTCGATACACACAAAACACCGTCAAAACTCGATACACACAAAACACCGTCAAAACTCGATACACACAAAACACCGTCAAAACTCGATACACACAAAACACCGTCAAAACTCGATACACACAAAACACCGTCAAAACTCGATACACACAAAACACCGTCAAAACTCGATACACACAAAACACCGTCAAAACTCGATACACACAAAACACCGTCAAAACTCGATACACACAAAACACCGTCAAAACTCGATACACACAAAACACCGTCAAAACTCGATACACACAAAACACCGTCAAAACTCGATACACACAAAACACCGTCAAAACTCGATACACACAAAACACCGTCAAAACTCGATACACACAAAACACCGTCAAAACTCGATACACACAAAACACCGTCAAAACTCGATACACACAAAACACCATCAAAACTCAAGACACACAAAAACACCGTCAAAACTCGATACACTCAAAACAATGTCAAAACTCGATACACACAAAACACCGTCAAAACTCGATACACACAAAACACCGTCAAAACTCGATACACACAAAACACCGTCAAAACTCGATACACACAAAACACCGTCAAAACTCGATACACACAAAACACCGTCAAAACTCGATACACACAAAACACCGTCAAAACTCGATACACACAAAACACCGTCAAAACTCGATACACACAAAACACCGTCAAAACTCGATACACACAAAACACCGTCAAAACTCGATACACACAAAACACCGTCAAAACTCGATACACACAAAACACCGTCAAAACTCGATACACACAAAACACCGTCAAAACTCGATACACACAAAACACCGTCAAAACTCGATACACACAAAACACCGTCAAAACTCGATACACACAAAACACCGTCAAAACTCGATACACACAAAACACCGTCAAAACTCGATACACACAAAACACCGTGAAAACTCGATACACACAAAACACCGTCAAAACTCGATACACACAAAACCCTGTCAAAACTCGATACACACAAAACACCGTCAAAACTCGATACACACAAAACACCGTCAAAACTCGATACACACAAAACACCGTCAAAACTCGATACACACAAAACACCGTCAAAACTCGATACACACAAAACACCGTCAAAACTCGATACACACAAAACACCGTCAAAACTCGATACACACAAAACACCGTCAAAACTCGATACACACAAAACACCGTCAAAACTCGATACACACAAAACACCGTCAAAACTCGATACACACAAAACACCGTCAAAACTCGATACACACAAAACACCGTCAAAACTCGATACACACAAAACACCGTCAAAACTCGATACACACAAAACACCGTCAAAACTCGATACACACAAAACACCGTCAAAACTCGATACACACAAAACACCGTCAAAACTCGATACACACAAAACACCGTCAAAACTCGATACACACAAAACACCGTCAAAACTCGATACACACAAAACACCGTCAAAACTCGATACACACAAAACACCGTCAAAACTCGATACACACAAAACACCGTCAAAACTCGATACACACAAAACACCGTCAAAACTCGATACACACAAAACACCGTCAAAACTCGATACACACAAAACACCGTCAAAACTCGATACACACAAAACACCGTCAAAACTCGATACACACAAAACACCGTCAAAACTCGATACACACAAAACACCGTCAAAACTCGATACACACAAAACACCGTCAAAACTCGATACACACAAAACACCGTCAAAACTCGATACACACAAAACACCGTCAAAACTCGATACACACAAAACACCGTCAAAACTCGATACACACAAAACACCGTCAAAACTCGATACACACAAAACACCGTCAAAACTCGATACACACAAAACACCGTCAAAACTCGATACACACAAAACACCGTCAAAACTCGATACACACAAAACACCGTCAAAACTCGATACACACAAAACACCGTCAAAACTCGATACACACAAAACACCGTCAAAACTCGATACACACAAAACACCGTCAAAACTCGATACACACAAAACACCGTCAAAACTCGATACACACAAAACCCTCAAAACTCGATACACACAAAACACCGTCAAAACTCGATACACACAAAACACCGTCAAAACTCGATACACACAAAACACCGTCAAAACTCGATACACACAAAACACCGTCAAAACTCGATACACACAAAACACCGTCAAAACTCGATACACACAAAACACCGTCAAAACTCGATACACACAAAACACCGTCAAAACTCGATACACACAAAACACCGTCAAAACTCGATACACACAAAACACCGTCAAAACTCGATACACACAAAACACCGTCAAAACTCGATACACACAAAACACCGTCAAAACTCGATACACACAAAACACCGTCAAAACTCGATACACACAAAACACCGTCAAAACTCGATACACACAAAACACCGTCAAAACTCGATACACACAAAACACCGTCAAAACTCGATACACACAAAACACCGTCAAAACTCGATACACACAAAACACCGTCAAAACTCGATACACACAAAACACCGTCAAAACTCGATACACACAAAACACCGTCAAAACTCGATACACACAAAACACCGTCAAAACTCGATACACACAAAACACCGTCAAAACTCGATACACACAAAACACCGTCAAAACTCGATACACACAAAACACCGTCAAAACTCGATACACACAAAACACCGTCAAAACTCGATACACACAAAACACCGTCAAAACTCGATACACACAAAACACCGTCAAAACTCGATACACACAAAACACCGTCAAAACTCGATACACACAAAACACCGTCAAAACTCGATACACACAAAACACCGTCAAAACTCGATACACACAAAACACCGTCAAAACTCGATACACACAAAACACCGTCAAAACTCGATACACACAAAACACCGTCAAAACTCGATACACACAAAACACCGTCAAAACTCGATACACACAAAACACCGTCAAAACTCGATACACACAAAACACCGTCAAAACTCGATACACACAAAACACCGTCAAAACTCGATACACACAAAACACCGTCAAAACTCGATACACACAAAACACCGTCAAAACTCGATACACACAAAACACCGTCAAAACTCGATACACACAAAACACCGTCAAAACTCGATACACACAAAACACCGTCAAAACTCGATACACACAAAACACCGTCAAAACTCGATACACACAAAACACCGTCAAAACTCGATACACACAAAACACCGTCAAAACTCGATACACACAAAACACCGTCAAAACTCGATACACACAAAACACCGTCAAAACTCGATACACACAAAACACCGTCAAAACTCGATACACACAAAACACCGTCAAAACTCGATACACACAAAACACCGTCAAAACTCGATACACACAAAACACCGTCAAAACTCGATACACACAAAACACCGTCAAAACTCGATACACACAAAACACCGTCAAAACTCGATACACACAAAACACCGTCAAAACTCGATACACACAAAACACTCAAAACTCAATACACACAAAACACACAAAACTCGATTCACACAAAACACAGTCAAAACTCGATACACACAAAACACCGTCAAAACTCGATACACACAAAACACCGTAAAAGCATGAAACACACAAAACACCGTCAAAACTCGATACACACAAAACAATCAAAATTCGATACACACAAAACACCGTCAAAACTCGATACACACAAAACACCGTCTAAACTCGATACACACAAAACACCGTCAAAACTCGATACACACAAAACACCGTCAAAACTCGATACACACAAAACACCGTCAAAACTCGATACACACAAAACACCGTCAAAACTCGATACACACAAAACACCGTCAAAACTCGATACACACAAAACACCGTCAAAACTCGATACACACAAAACACCGTCAAAACTCGATACACACAAAACACCGTCAAAACTCGATACACACAAAACACCGTCAAAACTCGATACACACAAAACACCGTCAAAACTCGATACACACAAAACACCGTCAAAACTCGATACACACAAAACACCGTCAAAACTCGATACACACAAAACACCGTCAAAACTCGATACACACAAAACACCGTCAAAACTCGATACACACAAAACACCGTCAAAACTCGATACACACAAAACACCGTCAAAACTCGATACACACAAAACACCGTCAAAACTCGATACACACAAAACACCGTCAAAACTCGATACACACAAAACACCGTCAAAACTCGATACACACAAAACACCGTCAAAACTCGATACACACAAAACACCGTCAAAACTCGATACACACAAAACACCGTCAAAACTCGATACACACAAAACACCGTCAAAACTCGATACACACAAAACACCGTCAAAACTCGATACACACAAAACACCGTCAAAACTCGATACACACAAAACACCGTCAAAACTCGATACACACAAAACACCGTCAAAACTCGATACACACAAAACACCGTCAAAACTCGATACACACAAAACACCGTCAAAACTCGATACACACAAAACACCGTCAAAACTCGATACACACAAAACACCGTCAAAACTCGATACACACAAAACACCGTCAAAACTCGATACACACAAAACACCGTCAAAACTCGATACACACAAAACACCGTCAAAACTCGATACACACAAAACACCGTCAAAACTCGATACACACAAAACACTCAAAACTCGATACACACAAAACACCGTCAAAACTCGATACACACAAAACACCGTCAAAACTCGATACACACAAAACACCGTCAAAACTCGATACACACAAAACACCGTCAAAACTCGATACACACAAAACACCGTCAAAACTCGATACACACAAAACACCGTCAAAACTCGATACACACAAAACACCGTCAAAACTCGATACACACAAAACACCGTCAAAACTCGATACACACAAAACACCGTCAAAACTCGATACACACAAAACACCGTCAAAACTCGATACACACAAAACACCGTCAAAACTCGATACACACAAAACACCGTCAAAACTCGATACACACAAAACACCGTCAAAACTCGATACACACAAAACACCGTCAAAACTCGATACACACAAAACACCGTCAAAACTCGATACACACAAAACACCGTCAAAACTCGATACACACAAAACACCGTCAAAACTCGATACACACAAAACACCGTCAAAACTCGATACACACAAAACACCGTCAAAACTCGATACACACAAAACACCGTCAAAACTCGATACACACAAAACACCGTCAAAACTCGATACACACAAAACACCGTCAAAACTCGATACACACAAAACACCGTCAAAACTCGATACACACAAAACACCGTCAAAACTCGATACACACAAAACACCGTCAAAACTCGATACACACAAAACACCGTCAAAACTCGATACACACAAAACACCGTCAAAACTCGATACACACAAAACACCGTCAAAACTCGATACACACAAAACACCGTCAAAACTCGATACACACAAAACACCGTCAAAACTCGATACACACAAAACACCGTCAAAACTCGATACACACAAAACACCGTCAAAACTCGATACACACAAAACACCGTCAAAACTCGATACACACAAAACACCGTCAAAACTCGATACACACAAAACACCGTCAAAACTCGATACACACAAAACACCGTCAAAACTCGATACACACAAAACACCGTCAAAACTCGATACACACAAAACACCGTCAAAACTCGATACACACAAAACACCGTCAAAACTCGATACACACAAAACACCGTCAAAACTCGATACACACAAAACACCGTCAAAACTCGATACACACAAAACACCGTCAAAACTCGATACACACAAAACACCGTCAAAACTCGATACACACAAAACACCGTCAAAACTCGATACACACAAAACACCGTCAAAACTCGATACACACAAAACACCGTCAAAACTCGATACACACAAAACACCGTCAAAACTCGATACACACAAAACACCGTCAAAACTCGATACACACAAAACACCGTCAAAACTCGATACACACAAAACACCGTCAAAACTCGATACACACAAAACACCGTCAAAACTCGATACACACAAAACACCGTCAAAACTCGATACACACAAAACACCGTCAAAACTCGATACACACAAAACACCGTCAAAACTCGATACACACAAAACACCGTCAAAACTCGATACACACAAAACACCGTCAAAACTCGATACACACAAAACACCGTCAAAACTCGATACACACAAAACACCGTCAAAACTCGATACACACAAAACACCATCAAAACTCGATACACACAAAACACCGTCAAAACTCGATACACACAAAACACCGTCAAAACTCGATACACACAAAACACCGTCAAAACTCGATACACAAAAAACACCGTCAAAACTCGATACACACAAAACACCGTCAAAACTCGATACACACAAAACACCATCAAAACTCGATACACACAAAACACCGTCAAAACTCGATACACACAAAACACCGTCAAAACTCGATACACACAAAACACCGTCAAAACTCGATACACACAAAACACCGTCAAAACTCGATACACACAAAACACCGTCAAAACTCGATACACACAAAACACCGTCAAAACTCGATACACACAAAACACCGTCAAAACTCGATACACACAAAACACCGTCAAAACTCGATACACACAAAACACCGTCAAAACTCGATACACACAAAACACCGTCAAAACTCGATACACACAAAACACCGTCAAAACTCGATACACACAAAACACCGTCAAAACTCGATACACACAAAACACCGTCAAAACTCGATACACACAAAACACCGTCAAAACTCGATACACACAAAACACCGTCAAAACTCGATACACACAAAACACCTCAAAACTCGATACACACAAAACACTGTCAAAACTCGATACACACAAAACACCGTCAAAACTCGATACACACAAAACACTGTCAAAACTCGATACACACAAAACACCGTCAAAACTCGATACACACAAAACACCGTCAAAACTCGATACACACAAAACACCGTCAAAACTCGATACACACAAAACACTCAAAACTCGATACACACAAAACACCATCAAAACTCGATACACACAAAACACCGTCAAAACTCGATACACACAAAACACCGTCAAAACTCGATACACACAAAACACCGTCAAAACTCGATACACACAAAACACCGTCAAAACTCGATACACACAAAACACCGTCAAAACTCGATACACACAAAACACCGTCAAAACTCGATACACACAAAACACCGTCAAAACTCGATACACACAAAACACCGTCAAAACTCGATACACACAAAACACCGTCAAAACTCGATACACACAAAACACCGTCAAAACTCGATACACACAAAACACCGTCAAAACTCGATACACACAAAACACTCAAAACTCGATACACACAAAACACCGTCAAAACTCGATACACACAAAACACCGTCAAAACTCGATACACACAAAACACCGTCAAAACTCGATACACACAAAACACCGTCAAAACTCGATACACACAAAACACCGTCAAAACTCGATACACACAAAACACTCAAAACTCGATACACACAAAACACCGTCAAAACTCGATACACAAAAAACACCGTCAAAACTCGATACACACAAAACACTCAAAACTCGATACACACAAAACACCGTCAAAACTCGATACACACAAAACACCGTCAAAACTCGATACACACAAAACACTCAAAACTCGATACACACAAAACACCGTCAAAACTCGATACACACAAAACACCGTCAAAACTCGATACACACAAAACACCGTCAAAACTCGATACACACAAAACACCGTCAAAACTCGATACACACAAAACACCGTCAAAACTAAATACACACAAAACACCGTCAAAACTCGATACACAAAAAACACCGTCAAAACTCGATACACACAAAACACCGTCAAAACTCGATACACACAAAACACCGTCAAAACTCGATACACACAAAACACCGTCAAAACTCGATACACACAAAACACCGTCAAAACTCGATACACACAAAACACCGTCAAAACTCGATACACACAAAACACCGTCAAAACTCGATACACACAAAACACCGTCAAAACTCGATACACACAAAACACCGTCAAAACTCGATACACACAAAACACCGTCAAAACTCGATACACACAAAACACTCAAAACTCGATACACACAAAACACTCAAAACTCGATACACACAAAACACCGTCAAAACTCGATACACACAAAACACCATCAAAACTCGATACACACAAAACACCGTCAAAACTCGATACACACAAAACACCGTCAAAACTCGATACACACAAAACACTGTCAAAACTCGATACACACAAAACACCGTCAAAACTCGATACACACAAAACACCGTCAAAACTCGATACACACAAAACACCATCAAAACTCGATACACACAAAACACCGTCAAAACTCGATACACACAAAACACCGTCAAAACTCGATACACACAAAACACTCAAAACTCGATACACACAAAACACCGTCAAAACTCGATACACACAAAACACCGTCAAAACTCGATACACACAAAACACCGTCAAAACTCGATACACACAAAACACCGTCAAAACTCGATACACACAAAACACCGTCAAAACTCGATACACACAAAACACCGTCAAAACTCGATACACACAAAACACCGTCAAAACTCGATACACACAAAACACCGTCAAAACCCGCCACTCGACACACACAATCACAAAACTCGGGATACACACAAAACACCTGTCAAAACTCGAAGTACACACAAAACACCGTCCAAAACTCTCGATACACACACCGCTACTCGGAGCACACCAAAATACGTCAAACTTCGAGCACACACAAAACACCTCTAAAACTAAAATCTGGATACACATGCAAAACACCTGTTCAAAACTCGATACACACACATCAGCCAGCCACTCGACACACAAAACACCTGTCAAAACTCGATACACACAAACACCGACAAAACTCGATGCACACAAACACTGTCAAAACTCACACACACACCGTCCAAAACTCGAATTACACACAAAACACCGCCAAAAACTCGGCTATTAACACAAAACACCGTCAAAACTCGGAGCACACAAAACACTCACTCAACACACAAAACACCTGCCAAAAACTCGATACTAACACCAAAACACCATCAAAACTTCGGGATACACACACACCTGTCAAAACTCGAGGAACAACACAAAACACCAATCAAAAACTCTGATACACACAAAACACCGTCCAAAACTCGAAGCACACACAAAACACCGTCCAAAATCCTCTCGATACATTGGCCAAAACACCATCTAAACTTCGGATAGCACACAAAACACCTTGTCAAATCTCGGTACACACAAAAATCACTGGCCAAAAACTTCGATACATCAAAACAGTCTGACTAAAACCTCGATACAACACAAAACACCTGTCAAAACTCGAGAGTACAAAACACCTTGTCAAAACTCCGATACACACACATACAAAACTCGATACACACAAAACACCGTGCCAAAACTCTGATACACACAGTGCACTCTGGAAAACTTCCGATACAACACAAAACACCGTCAAAACCTCGATACACACAAAACAATCTGTCCAAAACTCTGATGCCCACACACTAAATCACCTCGATACACACAAAACAATTCGCCACTGCATTACTACAAAAACACCTGTCAGAAAACTCCGACAACACAAAACACTCAAAACCTCGATACACACAAAAACACACAAAACTTCGATATACTACAAAACACCTCAAAACTCGACACACAAAAAAACACAGTCAAAACTCGATACACACAAACACCGCCAAAACTCGAGCACACAAAACACCACAAACTCGAATACACACTGCAAAACACCATCAAAACCTGGACACACAAAACAATCACAAAACTCGAGCACACAAAACACTGTCAAACTCGATACACAAAACACCATCAAAATCTGATATACACAAAACACCGTCAAAACTCGATACACACAAAACACTGCCAAAACT
>NW_027201039.1:0-14490 GCF_038502225.1 Cherax quadricarinatus
CAATAATGGTATATAATATATACCTGTAGCAGTTAGGCATCTTTATTCTTAAACGTTTACCTTACACATTAGGCTTCTTCAGCTGAATAAAAAAGGAAGCAGCAGAAGCCTACTGTGTAGGTTAAACCTTTCGGAAGAAATATACAACGCCCTCTATAACAGTTTCTCTAACTTCAGCATTTAGGTCCCCCACCACAATTACTCTCATTTGGTTCAAAACTCCGTAAACACTCGCTCAACATCTCTCAGAATCCCTCTCTCCTCTACACTCCTCTCTTCTCCAAGTACATTAATACATACTAGTATTACTCACATTTCGCATCTAACCCTTATTTTAATTCACATACTAAGAACATTAAAAAGAAGGAACACTGCTGCAGGCCTACTGACCCATGCGAAGCAGGTCCATGCCAGCCTCCCAGCCTAGAACAATGACCATCTAGTCATGTCACTTCCACTTAAGGAAGGAGCACGGCACCAGACCTTGTAGCCCAAGCTAGTCAGGTCCAACTCACACCCACCCACACCCACTCATGTATTTACCCAACCTATTTTCAAAACTACACAACGTCTTAGCGTCTATGACGGTACTCGGGAGTTTGTTCCACTCATCCACATCTCTATTACCAAACCAGTGCTTTCCTATATCCTTCCTGAATCTGAATTTTTCCTACTTGAAGCCATTGCTGCAAGTCCTGTCTTGGCTGGATATTTTCAGTACAGTATTTACATCCCTTTTATTTATTCCTGTTTTCCATTTATATACCTCAATCATATCCCCCCTAATTCTACGCCTTTCTAGAGAGCGCAGATTCAGGACCCTCGGTCTATCCTCATAGGGAAGATTGTAAAGTAAAAGGACACAAGTGCAACTAATGTGACATTTTACTGTGGCAACGTTTCGCTCTCCAGGAGCTTTGTAGTAGTGCAACTACTACAACTTTTGTCACTACTACTACTACCACTAGTGAACATCGAAATAGTACCTCACTAGTATTGCACCTCACTCTGAGCCTTTATATACCCTGTGTCCATATACTGTTTGTATCGGCTTGACAAAGCTCCTGGAGAGCGAAACGTTGCCACAGTAAAATGTCACATTAGTTGCATTTGTGTCCTTTTACTTTACATATTGTCGGTAATTCTACCAACATTATTACATAGGTAAGATTTCTGATACTTGGGATCAACTGTGTCATCCTCCTCTGTACATTTTCCAGTGCATTTATATCCATTCTGTAATATGGTGACCAGAACTGTGCAACATAATCAAAATGAGTCCTAACCAAGGATATATAGAGTTGAAGAACAACTTGAGAACTTCTATTATTTATACTTCTTGATATGAAGCCAAGGATTCTGTTAGTTTTATTGCGAACACTTATGCACTGTTGTCTTGGTTTCAGGTTACTGCTGAGCAGAACTCCTAAATCCTTTTCTCAATCAGTAGTATTAAGATCTACACTATTCAGTATAGAAGTGGCATGGTTATTGTCCTGTCCAGCATTTATGTATATTAAACTGCATCTGCCACTTCTCTGACCACTGCATCAGTCTATTCAAATCATCCAGGAGTGCACTAATGTCCTCAATGGAATGAATTGGACGGCCTATTTTGGTGTCATCAGCAAATTTGCTTATGTCGCTATTTATTCCCTCATCTATATCGTTTATGTAAATTGTGAACAACAAGGGTCCCGACACTGACCCCTGTGGAACACCGCTTGTGACGTGCCCCAATTCTGATTTCTCCCCATATTTGTCAACCACGCCTTTACCCAGGAAAAAATTCTTCTATTCCGTGTGCCGTAAGTTACCCAAAAGTCTCCGGAACTGTCGCCTTTATGGTATCTAGCTCGCTTAACATTAGCCTCTACACTTCTTCCTCAGTTGTTTGTATTGTGTCCAACACTTGATGTTGTACCAACCTCTCTGCCTTTCTGGAGGGCCTTTTGTCTCCTCTGTGAACACTTGTTTGTACTCACCTAGTTGTACTCACCTAGTTGAGGTTGCGAGGGTCGAGTCCGAGCTCCTGGCCCCGCCTCTTCACTGATCGCTACTAGGTCACTCTCCCTGAGCCGTGAGCTTTATCATACCTCTGCTTAAAGCTATGTATGGATCCTGCCTCCACTACATCGCTTCCCAAACTATTCCACTTACTGACTACTCTGTGGCTGAAGAAATACTTCCTAACATCCCTGTGATTCATCTGTGTCTTCAGCTTCCAACTGTGTCCCCTTGTTACTATGTCCAATCTCTGGAACATCCTGTCTTTGTCCACCTTGTCAATTCCTCTCAGTATTTTGTATGTCGTTATCATGTCCCCCCTATCTCTCCTGTCCTCCAGTGTCGTCAGGTTGATTTCCCTTAACCTCTCCTCGTAGGACATACCTCTTAGCTCTGGGACTAGTCTTGTTGCAAACCTTTGCACTTTCTCTAGTTTCTTCACGTGCTTGGCTAGGTGTGGGTTCCAAACTGGTGCCGCATACTCCAATATGGGCCTAACGTACACGGTGTACAGGGTCCTGAATGATTCCTTATTAAGATGTGTGTGTGTGTGTGTGTGTGTGTGTGTGTGTGTGTGTGTGTGTGTGTGTGTGTGTGTGTGTGTGTGTGTGTGTGTGTGTGTGTGTGTGTGTGTGTATGTGGTGTGTGTGTGTGTGTGTACACACACTCACCTGGATGTGTGTACGTTTACTCATCTCACTTACATGTACTCACCTAAATGTGGCCCCGTCTCTTCGCTTGTCGTTACTAGGATACTCGCCCCTCGGCCCTAGAGCCTAATCATTCCTCTTCTTAAAGCTATTTTTTGGAACTTGCCTCCACTTCTCTCTCCAGATTATTTCACTTCCTGACAACTCTACGGCTAATGAAATACTGTGGCTCCTCTCTGTATATTATATGTTGTTATCATGTCCATCCTATCCCTCCTGTTCTCTAGTGTCTTCAGGTTGAGTTCCCTTAACCTCGTAGGACGTACCCGTCTGTTCCGGGACTAGCCTTGTTGCAAACTTGCATTTTCTCAAATTTCGTGATATGTTTGACTAGTTGTGGGTTCCATTCTGGTGTTGCATACTTCAGTATGGTCGTGACGTACACAATGTACAGTGTTGTGAATGACTCTTTACTTAGATATTGAATGCTATTCTCAGGTTTGCCAAACGACCATATGCTGCAACAGTTATTTGATTGATGTGTGCCTCAGGACACATGTTCGTTATAATGCTTACCCCAAGATCCTTTTCTTTAAGTGAAGTTAGCAGCCTTTTATTCCCTAACCTGTACTCCATCCGCGGTCTTCTTTGACCATCCCCAGGAGGCATTTGTTGTACCAATCTTGTAGCCTGTCCAGATTTCCTTGTAATTTTACCCGATCCTCGTCCGCTTGTATTCTCATCAGTTTCACATCATCAGCGAACAGCGACACTTCTGAATCTATTCCTTCCATCATGTCATTCAGGTATATAAGAAACTGCACAAGACCTAAGTCTGGCCCTTGTAGAGCCTCATTAGACACATGCGCCCACTCTGACATTGCATCATGTACCAACACTTGTTTCCTTCCTGTCATGTATTCCCTGGTCTACTGCACTACTTTCCTTACTATTCCTGCTTGCTGCTCTAATTTTTGAACCAGTATCTTGTGTGGTACTGTGTTAAAAGTCTTCTTGCAATCCAAAAAGATGCAATCTACCCATCCTTCTCTCTCCTGTCTTACTTTTGTTGTCTTTAGCAGATTTGTGACACAGGATTTGCTATTCCTGAAACCGTGCTGATTGTAATGTATGAGCCCAATCCTTTCAATATGTTCCTTATAATCTTTTCCATGACTTTACATACTATACACGTCAGTGACACTGGTCTGTAGTTTAACGCTGCATTTCTGTCTTTCTCAAAAATTGGAACTACATTTGCTGTCTTCCACATCTCAGGTAATTGCCCAGTCTCGATAGATTAACTGAGGATTGCCGCTAGCTGGGTCAACCTCCTTCGAGGTATCTAGTTCACCTAGTAGTTTCTTCACCTCTTCCTTGGTTATGTGTATTATGTTCAGCACTTGCTGGTGCACCCTACCTTCTCGGTTTGCTGGAAGCAGTTCTGTTTCTGTGACTGCTTTTCTAAATCTTGTGTTAAGATCTTCACATACTTCCTGCTCATTCTTTGTGAGCTCCCCTCCTTCTTTTCTCAGCCTGATTACCTGATCCATGAGTGTTGTTTCCTCCTGATGTGACTGCATAGCAACTTTAGTTCAGATTTGCCCTTTCATCCTATATCATTCTCTTATTGCCTCTGGCTCTCCCTCCTGATCCTTCATATTCGTTTCTGGTTTTTCTGTTTAACTCCTTCTTTACTCGATCCCTTTGCTTTTTATACTTTTTCCATGCTTTATGACACTTGGCTTTGGTCTCTTTACACCTCCAATTAAACTATGGGCTCACTCTGGTCTTACCATTTTTTCTGTTACCCTTTGGTAACAAAGGGTAACCTGGACAAGTAATGAGAATATTTGGATAGTCTGCAAGAAGACTTTTAAGGTTACGAGATACTTTCTCCAGACTACGAGAAAACTTTTTCATGCTAGGAAAATACCTGGATAGGCTACCACAGGCTACTTGGATAGATTACAAGAAGATTTGTACAGGCTATAGTAATAAAACAAGTAGCTGCTGAAGTTTAATCCAGGCAAATGAGAAGTGCAAATAGTATTTGGTAATAGAAGACAAGAAGGATTCTAGTGTTCAAAGAGGATAAACGCTACAGAAAAGCAAGTAATGAAAAGGTCCTGGAAGCTTTCATCCCACCGAATATATAACCAAAAGAGCGTATTAAGCACAGAAAATCAATATCGTATATAAGGAAACTTTAGCACTGCATTTCGACACATCAAAATGGTTTTCAAAACATTTACATGGTACATGAGAGATCTGTTTTAAAATACACAGCACCAGCATGGAGATTATATCAGGGAAAACATGTTTTAAACTGGATAAAATACTGTTTGACAGCATAGAAGGTTCTACTATAAGGATAAGCATAAAGAATTAAATCTAGCAATTATCAAATAGAGAGTGAACATGGGAAACATGGTATGTGCTTATAAGATTTTCAGATGTATAGAGCAAACAGGAATAAACTGTTTGAAATGCGAAGTACACTGATGTATGGGTATAGATGGAAGCAATGAATACAGAGAAACTACAAAGACGTTAATAAAAGATTCTACCGGTCTTAGGGTGATGAACAATGGAAGGCGATTAATAAGGAAGGTTGTGGAGGCCAACTCCGTTAACAAATTAGAATAAGCATAATAGAGCCCAAGATGTGTTATCAGTTAATGTCGACCAACATTTTAAGAGGTACAGTCAAAACCTTATACTCAAGCCTCCAGAAACACAATTTGGTGGATACTTTGCCTGTACTATTCCTGTACTGGCAGTATGAGGTGCTACTATTCCAGACCTGACGCTGAATGTAACACTGTTCCAGCACAGGAAATGTGATCGTTACAGTATTTCAGCACTGCTACTGGAAGGGACACTATTCTAATCTAGAAAACTTTTATTGGACACTTTAAAAATGCAGAACATAAAATATCGCAAATATTTTTTAGAATATTAAATTGTAGAGAAGCTAAATTTGTGGGAAAATGTAAGTTGCTTGTGAAGCGTCAAAATACGCAAGCTTCTGGTGACTTATTACAATAGGTGATATGATAACAGTGCCTCATGCGTATTCATTAAGCATGATAACAGCATAGTAGCGTACTCACTCACTTTAATGTTCTGCTATACATCACCAAGCCAGGCTAAAATTACTTGAGTTGTAGCTATATATTCAAGAGCTTAACTGAGTCACAGGGGTGGGAGAGAGAGAGAGAGAGAGAGAGAGAGAGAGAGAGAGAGAGAGAGAGAGAGAGAGAGAGAGAGAGAGAGAGAGAGAGAGAGAGAGAGAGAGAGAGAGAGAGAGAGAGAGAGAAATGTGAGAGGAAAAATCAGGTATTGCCATACTAAGACGAAACAGGAGCGAAAGACAAACTAACTGTGGAAGGAATGTAAGGGTGAAAAATAAAGAAATTATGTCATATCAACCACTGCTAACCTTATAAACAGTTATCGTTGAATCTCGATTGGGAGGTGTTAGAAAATAAGCAGTTATGGGAAAGATTTGTGAGCGAGACGGTGTTACAACACGAGAAATGAGCAGAAAAATAGAAAACTATTTTTTAACGCTGTGTTAGCAAAGTGTTTCATTGAGGAATAAATGTTTGTAAGATTAAAATCATTGATCATAAGACAAATTGAAAGCAAGGAAAGGATGTTTGAAAGATCTATTAAGCATTAAAATGTCTTGTATTGCGAGTTACTCAGGTGAAGGAAGACAGGTACTATATGGAGCAGGTGAGACTGCATGACAGTACTCTCACCTGTATGAAGCTTGGAAATGTGATGTAGCAGGCATGTATGAAGGAAGGAGGTAGGTGGAAGACTGACAGCAAGTGAAAAGGACTAAATTGGTGGAATTAGGGAAAGACTGTAGAGGGGGAAGTGGTATGTGGAAAGGTTAGAAATACATAGTGGAGTATGTAGAAGAGTTGGGAGCTCGTGTTGGGGTGAGATTATGTGTAGTAGGAGGCAGAATGTGGAGAGGATATGAATGGACGAAGGATGTGGGAGCATGTTAAAGTGGTCAGACAATGCAGACGTGGTGAGAATATGTAGAGATGGAAAGTATATAGAGGAAACAAAAGCATATATTGTGTGTGAAAATTTATAGATACGGTGAAAGTATGTGGAGGGGTTGAAGTACATGTAGATTAGATGCGAGTATTTGTTGAAGGTAAAAGTAAGATAGATTGGAATATAGTTAGAGTATACTTAGAAGGTGGCATTTTGTGAAGAGGGTGAAGTTATGTGGAGGAAGTGGGAATATATGTAGAGGGTGAGAGTAGAGAGGAGTGAGGGGGTGAGTGCAAAAGGGATGGGAGTATGAGAAAAGTGTGAAATTATATAGAAGGGCTGAAAATATATGTAGATTGTGAGTGTAGATGGGCTCTGTGTAGGTGTAGATTGTGAGTGTAGATGGGCTCTGTGTAGGTGTAGATTGTGAGTGTAGATGGGGTCTGAGTAAGTGTAGAGGATGAAAGTATAAATCACAGAACAGGAGGGGTTCGAACTCGTGGATTCGAGCCACAATCATTCTGTGATTATTTACAATATTGTTATAATGATTTCGCGAGTCAGGGTGAAAGGATCATTGGTATTCATTACGCACAATTAGTGAGCAACGAAAAATTTAATTACTCAGTGTATTATATAAAAACTCTTTATTAGTCAGATGTCTAGGTTATTAAATATTTGAAGATATATGTGCTCGTGGAGCTCAAAATCATTAGTCATGTTAATTATCATTTGAGTCTCACCAAACATACAACACTCAGCTAAAATAATGTATGTTCAGCAGCACAATATAATTAATCACTTAATCCAAACAAAACATTAAACAAAGACTATCTAAAGGTCAACTGACCCTGGGTCAGTGTTCTCGCAGACTTGTCAGTGTCCTTGCAGATTTGTCAGTATTCTCGCAGATTTGTCAGTATTCTTGCAGATTTGTCAGTATTCTCGCAGACTTGTCAGTATTTTCTCAGACTTCTTAATAAGTCGTCTTTCCATATTTAGGCCACCAATTGATCGATTTAATTATTAAAATTTACTACTCATCATAATCAGTATTAGAGATGTATTTGATATCCGTATCCGCGGATGCGGATACGGATATCTGCATATGCATCCACAAAATAAGACATCAATGGATACCTATATTTTCACATCTGATACATCTCTGATTCAGTATCACAAGAATAAAAATAATTTAAACTTCAATACATTAGCGATTATTTAACTATATTATATAGACAATGGTGTAAGTAAACGCTTTATAAGACCGAGAACTGATGACTGATGTGAGGAGGGAGAGCAGTGTAGGGCAGGTGTGCAGGGAGGAGCGCCACGGTACGACAAGTGAGCGGGGAGGAGCACCAGGATACGACAAGAGAGCGGGGAGGAGCACCAGGGTACAAGTGGGCGGGGAGGAGCACCAGGGTACTAGTCACCTAGGTAGATCTGTTTGTGACTTGATAAAGCCCACTGTATGGGCGAAACGTTGTCAGTAAATAATCACATTACATTGATTTTTTCATTTTCTAAACGGTAGTTGACGTTTCCTCTACTAAGTGTTGCCCATCATGGTTCTTAATGTCTCGAATATATGGAAATAAATACATAAAACAAGTAATTTTCATTCAAATTAAATATACTAATGAGTGATTAAAGTGAAGGAAAACGAATAAGAAAAATACCTTAAAGTCCAACTTTGTGAGAAGCATGAAAAACGGACACGAAAAATTAGGAGGGAGAGGCACGCTATGGTGTTTATGACTTGCCAAAATCTTAAAAAGTGGCCAGTGTTTGCTAACTCGGAAATTGAAGGTACTTTTTCTTCGCGTAATTGGGGAGGAAAATGTAAATCTGGCTTGAAAGTTGTGAGAACGAGTATTGGCCAACGTAGAGAAGACAAAAAGGGATATTTCACTCTATTTTGGCCTACAGTAATTTGTTGCTGAGGTCTGAAATAATATCGACCCAGTCAGACTTTGTAGTAGGATCAGTACTGGCCCATACCTGAGGCTGGAACAAGTGTATAGTGAACATAATGTAGAATAATAACACGGGCAAGAACACACGCAAATGTACACAAAAGTTCACACACTTACACACAAGTGCACACACACAAGAAGGGAGAGGAGAGGTATGTACCCAAGGGTAACAGGAATAATGAAAAAGCCATGATGAGCCCATGGTTCACCCAAAGGTGCAGGTAGGCAAAAACCAAGTGTGCTACGGAATGGAAGAAATATAGAAGGCAAAGGACCCAGGAGAATAAAGAGAGCAGTCGTAGAGCCAGAAACGAATATGCACAGATAAGAAGGGAGGCCCAACGACAATATGAAAACGACATAGCAGCGAAAGCCAAATCTGACCCGAAACTGTTATACAGCCACATCAGGAGGAAAACAACAGTCAAGGACCAGGTAATCAGGCTAAGGAAGGAAGGAGGAGAGACAACAAGAAATGACCGTGAAGTATGTGAGGAACTCAACAAGAGATTCAAAGAAGTGTTCACAGAGGAGACAGAAGGGGCTCCAGAAAGACGGAGAGGTGGGGCACACCACCAAGTGCTGGACACACAACCGAGGAAGAAGTGAAAAGGCTTCTGAGTGAGCTAGATACCTCAAAGACAATGGGGCCAGATAACATCTCCCCATGGGTCCTGAAAGAGGGAGCAGAAGTGCTATGTGTACCCCTAACAACAATATTCAATACATCTATCGAAACAGGGAGATTGCCTGAGGCATGGAAGACAGCAAATGTATTCCCAAACTTTAAAAATGGAGACAGACATGAAGCACTAAACTACAGACCAGTGTCACTGACATGTATAGTATGCAAAGTCATGGAGAAGATTATCAGGAGAAGAGTGGTGGAACACCTAGAAAGGAATGATCTCATCAACAGCAGCCAACATGGTTTCAGGGACTGGAAATCCTGTGTCACAAACCTCCTGGAGTTCTATGACATGGTGACAGCAGTAAGACAAGAGAGAGAGGGGTGGGTGGATTGCATTTTCTTGGACTGGAGGTTACCTGGAGGTTATTCAGGGGATCAACGCCCCCGCGGCCCGGTCCATGACCAGACCTCCCGATGGATCAGGGCCTAATCAACTAGGCTGTTACTGCTGGCCGCACGCAGTCCAACGTACGAGCCACAGCCCGGCTGATCCGGCACTGACTTTAGGTATCTGTCCAGCTCTCTCTTGAAGGCAGCCAGGGGCTTATTGGCAATTCCCCTAATGCTTGATGGGAGGCTGTTGAACAGTTTTGGGCCCCGGACACTTATGGTGTTTTCCCTTAGTGTACCAATGGCGCCCCTACTTTTTATTGGGGGCATTTTGCATCGCCTGCCCAGTCTTTTACTTTCGTAGGGATTGATTTCTGTGTGCAGATTTGGGACCATTCCTTCCAAGATTTTCCAAGTGTAGATTATGATATATCTCTCCCTCCTGCGTTCCAACGAGTACAAGTCAAGTGCTTCCAAGCGTTCCCAGTAGTTAAGGTGCTTGACAGAACTTATACGTGCAGTAAAGGATCTCTGTACACTCTCTAGATCTGCGATTTCACCTGCTTTGAATGGAGATGTTAATGTACAGCAGTATTCCAGCCTAGAGATAACAAGTGATTTGAAAAGGATCATCATTGGCTTGGCATCTCTCGTTTTGAAAATTCTCATTATCCATCCTATCATTTTCTTTGCACGCGCGATCGTGGCACTGTTGTGATCCTTGAAAGTGAGATCCTCAGACATTACTACTCCCAGGTCCCTTACATTATTTTTCCGCTCTATTGCATGGCCGGAGTCAGTAGTATACTCTGTTCTAGTTATTATCTCCTCCAGTTTTCCATAACGGAGTAGTTGGAATTTGTCCTCATTGAACATCATATTGCTTACCGTTGCCCACTGGAAAACTTTGTTTATATCTTCTTGGAGGTTAACCGCGTCCTCAGTAGATGACAGCCTCATGCAGATCCTAGTATCATCCGCAAAGGATGATACGGTGCTGTGGTGTATATCTCTGTCTATGTCTGATATGAGGATAAGGAATAAGATTGGGGCGAGTACTGTGCCTTGTGGAACAGAGCTCTTCACTATGGCAGCCTTCGATTTAACTCTGTTGACCACTACTCTTTGTGTTCGATTTGTTAGGAAGTTGAAGATCCTTCTCCCCACTTTCCCAGTTATTCCTTTAGCACGTATTTTATGGGCTATTACACCATGATCGCATTTGTCAAATGCTTTTGCAAAGTCTGTGTATATTACATCTGCATTCTGATTTTCTTCCAGTGCATCTAAGGCCATGTCACAATGATCCAGTAGTTGTGAGAGGCAGGAGCGACCTGCCCTGAACCCATGTTGCCCTGGATTGTGCAGATTTTGGGAATCCAGGTGATTTGCAATCCTGCTTCTTAGCACTCTTTCAAAGATTTTTATGATGTGGGACGTCAGAGCTATTGGTCTATAGTTCTTAGCTAATGCTTTGCTGCCACCTTTATGGTGTGGGTCTATATCCGTTGTTTTAAGTGACTGTGGAATTTCACCCATGTCCAAGCTCCTCCTCCATAGTGTACTTAGGGCACGCGAGAGGGGTTTCTTGCAGTTCTTAATGAAAACAGAGCTCCACGAGTCTGGGCCCGGGGTTGAGTGCATAGGCATGTTGTCAATGGCTTTTTCGAAATCTATCGGAGTTAGGGTAATGTCGGAAATCTGGCATACATTTATGGAGTTTTGAGGCTAATTCATGAAGAAATCATTTGGGTCGTCGATCCTCAGACCGATTAGTGGTTCACTAAACACAGAGTCGTAGTGGGATTTCAATATTTCACTCATTTCCTTGTTGTCATCTGTGTAAGTCCCATCCTGTCTGAGTAAGGGCCCGATACTAGATGTGGTATTTGCCTTGTTTTTGGCATATGAAAAGAAATATTTTGAATTTCTTTCAATTTCACTAATAGCTTTAAGCTCCTCCTTCCTCTCCTGGTTCCTGTAAGAGTCATTTAACTTAAGTTCGATAGTTTCCACTTCCCTGGTCAGCGCCTCCTTTTGTGTATCAGATATTCTAGCACTCCTGAGGAGCTCAGTGACTCTTCGTCGTCTTCTGTAGAGGGAGCGTCTTTCTCTCTCCAGTTTACTCCTGCTCTTCTTCTTTCTTAGGGGAATATGCCTAGAACATGCTTCGGCTGCCAGGAAGTTGATCCTTTCAAGACACTGGTTTGGATCCATGTCATTTAAGACATCTTCCCAACATGTTTCGTTTAGGAAATGGTTTACCTGGTCCCAGTTGATGTTCTTGTTGTTGAAATTGTATTTTGTGAGGACACCTTCACAGGTACATGCATTCTGCTAATCAGAACCCCTATGCATGTATGTCTGGACTTCGATTAGGTTGTGATTGGAATTAGTTGTTTTTGATATTCTTATGTCTCTTATCAGGTCCTCATTATTTGTGAAGATAAGGTCAAGTGTGTTTTCTAGTCTTGTTGGCTCCACTATCTGCTGGCTTAAGGTGTGTTTTTCGCAGAGACTTAGTGGCTCATGTGTGTGTGAGACCTTTCATCTGTGCTACCTCCTGGGATTTTTTCAGCTATAACATTATTTGCTACATTCTTCCATTTTGTATGCCTTAGGTTGAAATCACCAAGCAGTAAGATGTTTGGGGATGGAGCTGGAAGGTTTTCCAAACAGTAATCAATTTTCAGTAGCTGTTCCTTGAACTGTTGTGAGGTTGCATCTGGTGGCTTGTATACAACCATAATGACTAGGTTTTGGTTCTCGATCTTTATTGATAGAATTTCAACTACCTCATTTGTGGTGTTCAGCAACTCAGTGCAGATAAGGGACTCTTTGACATACAGGCCAACCCCCCCTTGTTGCCTGTTTTTTCTGTCACATCTAAAACGGTTGTAACCACTTATCCATATTTCACTGTCAAAGTGATCTTTTGTGTGAGTCTCTGTGAAGGCTGCAAACATTGCATTAGACTCCTCTAGAAGTCCACTGATAAAAGGTATTTTGTTGTTGGTGGATGGCTTAAGGCCCTGTATATTAGCAAATATGAACGAGGTTGTATTCTGTGTTTGTTGGGGGGATTTTGTTATTGGCATCAGTAGTTGTAATTCTGGAGGGCCATGGGTGGCCACTTTCTGCGCCTTCAGTCCAACAAGGCTCCAAGGTGGTGGACTATTCTTGTTATTTCCTTCCATTTTCTTTTTCCATTTCCCGCCACTAAAAAATCACCTGGAGTTGGGTTGTCGTAGCTACTATTGTTTGTCTTGTGAGGTTTGTGCCTCCTGGTCCCTTTTAGATGGTATGCAGGGCAGTCGATGTTGTAACACTGCTTCTGGAGGACCGAGGAGTGGCACATTTTTGGGTGAAAGAAAGTACAGGAAGAAGAACGACACACTCCTTTAGACAGGAGGTCACTACATTTTTTGGGATGCTCAAAGTTGCATGTCCCATTTTTTTCCCCGTTATTCCATGCTTACAGATGCCCCAAGCATAATATTTGCACAAATTCACCTTTGGTTGAGAATTGTTGGGAGGTGTGTTGTCATTTTCTGCAGGTTCTGGGACTGCACTATAATCCTCAGTATCCAAGCCAGGGCCACCCCGTCCTGGATTCCATCTACTTTTCCCAGTAGAGGAAGAAGGAGGAGACTCCTCTCCAACATCTGTACTGTGGGCCACGGTCTTGTGCAATGATGGTTGTATATTTACAGTTTTAGATGGTTGTATATTTACTGTGTTTGTGGTGGTTTTGGTAGTGTCCCTAGGAGAGTCTGGGCTGGCAGTAAGACTGGGGGCTGGGTCTGGGTCAGCACTGGGGCTGGGGGCTGAGCCTGGGCCAGCGGCTGGGCCTGGGCCAGCACCAGGACTGTGGGTATTAGTGCTATGACTTGGGGATGGGTCTGGCTTAGCACCATGTGGGTGACTAGATAGTTTCGAGTCATCTGTTGTGGTATGGACATTCTGCATTTTTTGATACAATATCTCTTGCTCCCATGTTTTATATATTTTTGGTAGACTATCCAAGAGGTCATCCTTGTTTTCTTGATTATTTTTATCATTTATTACTCTCCTTAGTACCTTTCCGATACCTGCCCAAAGTTCTACATCTTTATTGCACAGCCAGAAGCACCTTACTAGTTCGAGGTCATTTTTTGAGGCTATATTTAGTCTAGTACAAGAGATATGGTGTTTGGAAGAGCATAGATTGCATGTGATTCTGGATTTCCTTCCAAGGATTTTTTTACATGTCCCACAGATATGATGTGCTGACATCCTGTCTGTATCTTACTACACTCTGTATGCCACGGAAGAAAACTGATTTCCACTTTACCTTTCTCTTGCTGGTGCCAGTAATATGCAAGATGTATTTATTCGAACCAAGTTTGCAGTATGTGGGTGGTGGTGTAGGGTGGGTGTGAGCCAGGCAGGACTTACCCACACTGCCACACTTCACTATTATTTTTATTACTGTTATTATTATTATTATTATTATTATTATTATTATTATTTAAATTCCTTTTATGTAGTGCTGTACACTGTTTATCTCAAGGATATACACTGTATTCTTTCAAAATACACTTTTCACTGCGTTATACTGGGATCATTGTTTTCTTATTTACACATCAGCTAGGCCTACGCTAACTGTCCCCTACACTTCTAAGGAAAAGATTATTTCCTGTTTAGTAGAGGTAACGGTTGTATGCTCAATTTATGTATGCTGTGATTCCCTGCACCTCAATGCTACCACCACTCGTTTCATCTCTTATGACTATAGTAGTTACTTATCCGTTATTAACACTTCACTGGA
>NW_027201040.1:0-14488 GCF_038502225.1 Cherax quadricarinatus
ATATATATATATATATATATATATATATATATATATATATATATATATATATATATATATATATATATATATATATATATATACTATATATATTTATAAATATATATGGAATAAGATCACAGTAAACAGGTGATTTCAGAATATGCAAAACAACCACTGCTGTGAAAGAATAATGATACCTACAAATAACTGTTCCTATGTCCACTATTATTCTTCACATCAAGATAGAGTTAAACTGTCTGTTTTCTCATCAATGTTTTTGAGAGCTTTATGTATTTGTAGTCCAGAGTTCATAGATGAAGAAATATCCAAAATTTATGAAATAGCTAATGATCTGAAACACCCAAGAAACGTAATTGATAAATCTTTTAAAATTGCTAGAAATACTTTTTACAATCCAAAAAGGGACAACCAACCTTATTCAACTAAAAATATGTTGGTTCTCCCTTACCATGAAAACTTGGTTGATATGCCTTCTCTTCTTAAGACTTTTAATATCAAAGTTGTATTTAAAAATCTTGATACAGTAAAAAAAAAACTTTTGATAAAGAATTCCCCCCAAAATGCTGACGGATGTGTCTATAAGATTCCTTGTAAAATTTGCGATAAAGTTTATTACGGTCAAACTGGTAAAAGTCTCGAACTAAGATTAAAACAACATAAATATAGCATTAGAACTGGACAAGATTCCAATGCTCTATTTATTCATGTGAGAGATTTTAACCATCCAATTGATTTTCAAAAAGTTGAGAAAGTTGTATCAAGCAAGTCCATGGTCGACAGGAATATAATTGAATCTTGTTTCATAAAAAGCAGTTTTGACATAATATGAATATTTCCTTTGGTTTATATAAATTAGATCCATTTATAATTAATAGAATTTGGGAAGAATTTAATAATACATTGGACAAATAATAAATCTTAATTCTTGGGTAGAAGAGTTTATTTGTGGGTTGTGTGAAGGACCTGTCTAGTTGGGCCAGCGGGCCTCCTGCAATGTTCTCTTTCTTATGAGTCGCGTGTCGTCGCGCGTCAGGTGTTGCTTTGTTGTGGGATGTGATGGTGAGGTGTGGTCTAGACCCTTTATATGCCTTCCTTTGATATATTATTTTTATTGTTCCTTGATCATGTGAATAGTCACGAAAGCGCTTGGAATTTCACTATTCTTTCACAGTAGTTGTTGTTTTATATATATATATATATATATATATATATATATATATATATATATATATATATATATATATATTCAATAACAACCCTGCGACTAGCCCTGCCTCGTGGTGAGCGAAAATCACATGACCCCTTAGCCTACTGGACCACACAATCCGCAGTGTTGTTGTTGATTCAATACCACTCGTTAGTGGCCACAAAAATATATATACTGTTTTTGGAGGTTAGTACACCAAACGGGGTTGAGAATGAAATTTGCTTAGATGCACCCATACCACCACATCTGTTCCGGTTCACGTAGGATTGTGCTGTTCTCCAGGATGAGTGTACTTAAGTGGCTAGTGAGGTTAAAGGTACCACTGACTCCCCTGCTAATCAAGGTAAGAATATTCTAATTGTGGGAAATTCTCAGGTAAGTTAAATGGATCGTGCTTTTTGTAAGAGATAGAAAGATCAGATAGAGGGTGTGCCTCCCAGGAACTGGTGTTGGTGACATAGCAGGTTGGATATTATGTCAGGCAATGGGAACAAGCCCATTATCTGTCTTAGTGCTGGTGGAAATGACATCGGGAAGGGCAGGAGACAGTTGCTGCTGGATAAGTACAGGTCAGCCATAGAAGTAGTCAGGTCTAAGGGAGGGTTTTCAATCATTTGTAGCATCTTCCCTAGAAGGGGAGTGGGCAATGAATGGATGTCTACAGCAATTGGTATAAATTGCTGGCTAGACAGGTACTACAAGGACCTTGCAATCCCATTCATTGATAACTGGGACAAATTCTATGGCAAACATGATATGTATGCAAGGGATGGTGTTCATCTCTCTGGGGATGGAGTGGTTTAAATTCCTAGACAAGTCATTGATGACTTGTCTAGGAATTTAAACTGATAGATTATAGAGGTATGGGTGTTTATAGGAAACAATCAGGCTGCAGTATTAGGGTTGAAAACAGCAGATATTACCAGGATACCTCAGGGATATGTTTAAAAGACAATATTCAAAATAAAGTTGCTAGTAAAGGCAAAGCAATTGATCAACAAACAAAGAGAGATAGTAGAGGGCAACGAGTGACTAGCTCCCTTAAGGTTTACTATACAAATAGTAGGAGTCTAAGAAATAAGATAGATGAGCTAAGATTACTTGCAAGTGCAGGTAATATAGATATTATTGCTATAACAGAGACCTGGTTCAACTTGAAAGATAGAGAAATGCCTTCTGAATGCAACATACAGGGTTATAAACTATTCCACACTGATAGGGTCAACAGGAAGGGTGGTGGAGTGGCGATGTATGTCAGAGATAATTTAAATTGTTGTGCTTGACAAGATATAAGATTAGAAACATCGGACACAGAATCTGTTTGGCTGCAGTTTCTCGAGGGTCGTGAAAAAATTAATTTTGGGTGTGATTTATATGTCCCCAAACCTTGATAGGGAGTGCAGTAAAGCTGTTATGGGACGAAATTCATAAGGTGTCTAGATATGAAAATGTTGTGTTAATGGGAGATTTTAACTTTAGACAAATTGACTGGAACAATATGTCAGGAAATCTTGAGTCTAGTGACTTTCTTGATACGTTTCAGGATTGCTTTTTAAGACAGTTTGTGACAGAACCAACTAGAGGAAACAATCTGCTTGACTTAGTTCTTGCCAACAAAGAATCACTAGTTAATAATCTTGAGGTTAATGATGAGCTTGGGGAAAGTGATCACAAATCACTTAGTTTCAACATATCATGGAATTACCCAGATAACTGCAATCAAGTCTCTGTCCCAGACTTCTGCTTGGCCAGTTTCATGGGACTGAAAAATTACCTGGGTGGGCTAAATTGGGATGACCTGACTATGGGTCAGGTAGCTGGTGTTGGGTGCCAATATGACGTGTTTCAGACCATAGTGCTAGCTGCCCAGACAACTTATGTCCTGAGTAGGGAAATTTGATCTAACAAAAATGATCCCAAATGGATAAACAATAGATTAAAACATCTCATTGGTCAAAAGAGAGGCATATATAGGCGTATCAAAAGAGGGGATGGGCAGTTAAGAAATCAATATATTCAATTAAAGAGAGAAATAAAAAAAAAGGAATAAGAAAAGCAAAAAGGGATTATGAGGCTAAGGTCGCAAGGGATTCGAAGACTAACCCAAAAGGGTTCTTTCAGGTATACAGAAGTAAG
Organism: Cherax quadricarinatus; assembly: GCF_038502225.1. Classification (NCBI taxonomy): domain Eukaryota; kingdom Metazoa; phylum Arthropoda; class Malacostraca; order Decapoda; family Parastacidae; genus Cherax; species Cherax quadricarinatus. The sequence goes on from NW_027201040.1 coordinate 3,347, forward strand.
ATTAGGGACAAGATAGGCCCACTTAAGAGTAACTCAGGTCAGATCACTGACAGTGATAAGGAAATGTGTGAAATTTTCAACACTTAAAGCCTCTCAGTTTTTACTCAGGAAGATACTAGCGAAATTCCAGAAATAATAAATTATGTAGAACAGGACGATAATAAACTATGCACGATTAGGGTAACTAGTGACATGGTCCTCAGACAAATAGAGAAATTAAAACCTAACAAATCCCCAGGCCCTGATGAACTGTTTGCAAGGGTGTTAAAGGAATGTAAAGAGGAACTTAGCATACCTTTGGCTAATCTTTTCAATATATCACTACAAACTGGCATAGTGCCTGACAAGTGGAAAATGGCAAATGTAATACCTATTTACAAGGCAGGTGACAGGTCCTTAGCTTCGAACTATAGACCAATAAGCCTTACCTCCATAGTGGGAAAATTTATGGAATCAATAATTGCCGAAGCAATTCGTAGCCATCTTGAAAGGCATAAATTGATTAATGAATCTCAGCACGGTTTTACAAAGGGGCGTTCCTGTCTTACGAATTTACTAACTTTCTTCACTAAGGTATTTGAGGAGGTAGATCATGGTATTGAATATGATATTGTGTATATGGACTTCAGTAAGGCTTTCGATAGAGTTCCACATCAGAGGCTATTGAGGAAACTTAAGGCACACGGAATAGGAGGAGAAATTTTTTCCTGGGTAGAGGCATGGTTGACAAATAGGCAGCAGAGAGTTTGCATAAATGGGGAGAAATCAGAATGGGGGCACGTCACAAGCGGTGTTCCACAGGGGTCAGTGTTGGGCCCCTTGTTGTTCACAATCTACATAAACGACATAGATGAGGGAATAAATAGCGACATAAGCAAATTTGCTGATGACACCAAAATAGGCCGTCCAGTTCATTCTAATGAGGACATTAGAGCACTCCAGGATGATTTGAATAGACTGATGCAGTGGTCGGAGAAGTGGCAGATGCAGTTTAATATAGACAAATGCAAAGTTCTAAATGTTGGACAGGAAAATAACCATGCCACATATAAACTAAATAATGTAGATCTTAATATTACGGATTGCGAAAAGGATTTAGGAGTTCTGGTTAGCAGTAATCTGAAACCAAGACAACAGTGCATAAGTGTTCGCAATAAAGCTAACAGAATCCTTGGCTTCATAGCAAGAAGTATAAATAATAGAAGTCCTCAGGTTGTTCTTCAACTCTATATATCTTTGGTTAGGCCTCATTTAGATTATGCTGCACAGTTTTGGTCACCGTATTACAGAATGGATATAAATGCACTGGAAAACGTACAAAGGAGGATGACAAAGTTGATCCCATGTATCAGAAATCTTCCCTATGAGGATAGACTGAGGGCCCTGAATCTGCACTCTCTAGAAAGGCGTAGAATTAGGGGGGATATGATTGAGGTGTATAAATGGAAAACAGGAATTAATAAAGGGGATGTAAATAGCGTGCTAAAAATATCTAACATAGACAGGACTCGCAGCAATGGTTTTAAATTGGAAAAATTCAGATTCAGGAAGGATATAGGAAAGCACTGGTTTGGTAATAGAGTTGTGGATGAGTGGAACAAACTCCCGAGTACCGTCATAGAAGCTAAGACGTTGTGTAGTTTTAAAAATAGGTTGGATAAATACATGAGTGGGTGTGGGTGGGTGTGAGTTGGACCTGACTAGCTTGTGCTACTAGGTCGGATGCCGTGCTCCTCCCTTAAGTGACGTGTCTGACCTCACTAGGTCAAGGCATTGGCTTAAGCCGGTGGGAGAATTGGACCTGCCTCGCATAGGCCAGTAGGCCTGTTGCAGTGTTCCTTCTTTCTTATGTTCTTATAATAATAGTAATAATAATAATAATAATAATAATAATAATAATAATAATAATAATAATAATAATAATAACAATAACACTATTTTAATAATAGTAATACATGTATTGATAAATAATTTTAATAATAATTTTAGTGTATAATTTATGTGTCCAAAAGACATTTGCAACTTGCTCAGCTATCATAACTTTGGGGTCCAGTCACTGGACTCATTATATACCTCTGTAATCTTTTGACTACCGCCCACAGGATGGGTATGGGGTGCATAATAAACATATTAAACTAATTAACACAAGACACTACTGCACTATTTCTTCCTTCTACTGTTACCAACAAATCCCTCAGTGCTCATTTATGGTACCGTCATACACCAACTGTCCTCGTTATCCTAGTCCATAGCCACTACCTTGTTTCTGGTGCCACTTTCTTACCGGTCACTAATAATGGCTGTAATACAGTGGAATATCGGAGGATACAGAGCAAACTGGGGAGAGCACAAAATGTTTACCTCCCAGTTTCCCCTTGTATGTATTTGTTTAGAGGAATCTAAATTGCATTCCACAGTTGGATTCTTATTTCTGGCTGATATGATCGCTCAAAAATTTTCCCCTACTGCACTTGTGCACAATTATTGTCCTTATTCTCGGTTTTCAGTTTATTCTCAGCTTCATTATACAGCAGCCCATGTTTATTTAGGGAAATGGTTCCCTGTTAAGAAAAAGGACACAAGTTCAACTAATGTGACATTTTATTGTGGCAACGTTTCGCTTTCCAGGAGCTTTGCCAAGCAGTTAGCCAATAAAACTCCTGGAAAGCGAAACGTTGTCACAATGAATTGTCACATTAGTTGCACTTGTGTTCTTTTACTTAACATATAATCGGTAATTCTCCCAATATTAATACAAGTGGTTCCTTGTCTGCTTGTTATCTGTTCCCCTTCACGTTGTTTATCTATTCATGACACCTAATTTTTTGCTTCTTCCTTACCTGTTTCCCTCCCTTTATTACGTTATTTTAATGCTCATCCCTTGCTCTGGGGAGGGTCTCAGTGTGAATCTCATGGGATCCAGTAAGAAATTTAACCACTCCTCCCCGTTCTCCATGTCTTAAACACAGATACCTCTAAAAATTTGGATCCACGTACTGCTTTCTATATAGATCTCTGTATATGTTCTTCTATAGTGTTGGCACTACATTGTGAGGACTCTTAAGTAGCACTGTCAGTCCATCATATCCTAACAAATTATCCTGTCTATTTGTAAGCAGGCAAGATTTACTTCCAACATCTACACCATCATAATACGCTCACTTTTACTGACCGCCTCACTGAAAGTCTCACTTTTGATGCAGACTCTTTCTGACTTTTTAAGAGAAACGAGCTTACTGGACCAACTTTGAACACATCGACTCCTTAGTCTAAAGTGGATGTATCAAGTCCATCAGTCTAGAGAAATGTACAAGACGTACTTGAAGAAGTGTCCTATATACTGCAGTCAGGCGAAATGAAGTAACTAGTTGAAACATCCAGTAGTTTAAGTACGTTATGCCTATAGGTTAGACAAGCGCTGAAGAATTTCATGTATTAAAATCCCAAGATGTTACTGTGTCTGACAGATTGATGCATGTAAATGGTTTGGTTTAAAAAACCATTTACATCTCACCTGATTTCAGCATAAAAACCTTACCTCTCTGCGCATATACTGAACATTTCTCAAGCTTGATAAGATGTACACATTAACACCAGACTTAGGGACCGGTTACCTCAAACTCTTTCTCACCTTCCACCATTCTTTTCTTTATTGGACTGAAGGAACCACAGGCTGGTGAAATGTTTCCACAGTAAAAATTTCCAAATATTTTACAGATGTCTCATTCTTCAACTTATGCTAAATAAACCATTTATATCAGTCAGCCACAGCAATATCTTGGGATCATGATATACGGAAATTCTTCAACGCTTGCCTAAACTATAGGCAAGACCTGGAGTTTACCTGGAGAGGGTTTCGGGGATCAACGCCTCCGCGGCTCAGTCTGAGACCAGGCCTCATCGTGTATCAGGGTCTGATCAACCAGGCTGTTACTGCCGGCCGCACGCAAACTGACGCACGAACCACAGCCCAGTTGGTCAGATACTGACTTTAGGTGCCTGTCCAGTGCCTTCTTGAAGACAGCCAGGGGTCTATTGGTAATCCCCCTTATGTATGCTGGGAGGCAGTTGAACAGTCTTGGGCCCCAAACACTTATTGCGTTGTCTCTTAATGTACTCATGGCGCTCCTGCTTTTCATTGGGGGAATGTTGCATCTTCCACCAAATCTTTTGCTTTTATAGGGAGTGATTTTCGTGTGAAGGTTCGGTACCAATCCCTCCAGGACCTTCCAAGTGCATATTATCATGTATCTCTCTCGCCTGCGTGCCAGGGAATACACATCAAGGACCTTCAACCGTTCCCAGTAATTTAGGTGCCTTATCCTACTTATGTGTGCCGTGAAAGTTCTTTGTACGCTTTCCAGGTCTGCAATGTCGCCAGCCTTGAAGGGGGCCGTTAGTGTACAGCAGTATTCCGGCCTATTGAAAACAAGCGAGTTTCGTTATTTACATTATTGGATTTTTTCCACTGGTGACTCCACCTCTTGCTTCAACTTACCTGACTGCAGCATTTAAACCACTTCTCCACAAATATATTCGGTACGTTTCTCAAGATTGATGGACTAAACACATCGACTCCAGGATGAGCTGACTGCGTCAAATTCCTCCCCATCATCTGTGTACTGGACTGAGGAAGCACACTGACTGGTGAAAATTTTCCACTATGAAGATTGTCAAATATTTCATAAGTGTCTCAATGTACACAATATGTTTATGAAAAAACAGAGGGAACTTGACTCTTCAAAGATCCAATAAAATTAGAGGCAATCAGATTCAAGATGGTCCTTCCAAGATTCTGTTTTTCTGCTGTTAAATTAACGTTACCCTCAACTTGTGCAGTCCTTCTGGATAAAATGAAGCTTCAGAAGCTCACAGAAGAATAGAATCGAGGGCCTTAATTAATTTCATTGATGCTCTTACAATGACAATGATTTTACTGCGGATAATTAATTCACTGTTTGACCACCTTCAGTCCCTTCACCGTTAGCTGACTTGTAGATCTTGTTAGTCAGTCTTATTTAGCATTCAGAAGAACCGTTGTGAATATTCCTGATAGGTTATCTGGCCATATGCGGTACATTTTGTGAGGTAGCTAGTCTTGACGTATAAGAAAAAGTATGAGAGAGCACTTAACCACATAATTACAGGAATTTATTGTTGATTCTCAACTTTGATATCATCAGAAAATGATTATGTCTCATGAATTCTCTGCACATACTTTCCTATCACATACAGGATAGTTAATGAATTAAATAAACTTTTCAATATATTACACAAATAACCCGCACATAAAAGAGAGAAGCTTACGACGACGTTTCGGTCCGACTTGGACCATTGTGCGGGTTATTTGTGTATCGTTCCAGTCACGGTATTGTGCCTTTTTGTTATTAATTTTCAATATATTTCCAAAGAGGTAAATTTAAGTGTTAAGTTTTGCCAAGTGCATAAAATCGGTCATGCTATTACTTCTCCATATTAATTTACTACTGTACTCAAATCATATCTTGATGTTTTCATAGATCTCTGTAAGCTGGTAAACTAAGTGGTTATAACTGACCATAATTTTTAGAGGGGTGAACCGGTAAGCCAGTGGAAGACCTCGGTCAGATGACCGAAAGCTCCAACGGCGGGTCATCAACTGACTAAGACGCGCGTCAGGAAACACTTGTCCTGTTTCCTGACGAACCTTCCCTAACCTAAACCTGTAAGCTGGTACAAGACGGTGGCTTTGCCCATTAATTCCGTAGCACGTGAACGTAGTTTTCCTGTCTGCGACTGATAAAAACTTGCTTGAGGAACAACACATTGATAGCAGAACAAATTACATTGTAGTTATATCTATCAGTTTGAAAACACCCAAGAGTTTGAATGTTTCTTCCATGTTGTACATGAATGATGAAGATTGAGACACTTATGCAGCATATGGGAATCTTTATTCAGGAAACCTTTCGCCACACAGTGGCTTCATCAGTCCAATACAAAGAGGAAGGCGTAAGGAGAGGAGGAGTATGAGGTAATCAGTCCCTCAGCCTGGAGTCGATGTGTTCAGTCCATCACATGAATGATATACAGTACCGACAAGATAAAGAATTAGACATATGTGCTACATCTGAGAGACTAATTACATCATCCTCTGTTTACAGTTCTAGTCTTCACATTATGTTCTTGTATTGTATTGATGGATGGAGTAGCCTCTACAAATAAAGATACCCAGATGTTGCACATACCTGAAGTATAATATACCTGGAGAGGGTTTCGGGGGTCAACGCCCCCAAAGGCCCGGTCTGTGACCAGGCCTCGGGGGTGGATCAGGGCCTGATCAATCAGGCTGTTACTGCTGGCCTCACGCAAGCCGACCTACGAACAACAGCCCGGCTGGTCATGTACTGACTTTAGATGCCTGTCCAGCGTTTTCTTGAAGAAGTTCTGGAGTCTATTGCTAATTCCCCTTATGTATGCTGGAAGGCAGTTGAACACTTATTGTGTTTCTCTTAGCGTACTCGTGGAGCCCCTGCTTTTCACTGGGGGGATGTTACATTGCTTGTCAAGTCCTTTGCTTTCGTAGGGAGTGATTTTCGTGTGCGTTCCAGGAAGTACAAATCACGGAACTTCGTACCCTGTAATTTAAGTGCTTTATCGTACTTATACGTACCGTGAAAGTTCTCTGTATATTCTCCAGATCTGCAATTTCGGTGCCTTGAAAGAGGCAGTTAGTGTACAGCAATATTCCAGCCTAGAGAGCACTCTTTTAATTTTGAAGTTAATGCTGAACCTCTCATTTGAGAGTAGAATGATTATATTATGTTCTAGCTATGCATTATTACATTAGTAGGACCAACTTAATTATTTCCATAGAGTATATTGATACAATTTCATGTAATTACTCTTTTTTATCCTTTGGGATGGAAAACTGTCTCACTCTGACATAAAGTGAGAACAAAAAATATATTTAGAAAACCTTTCTATTTTTATTGATCTGAAATATACCATTGTAATATACAATGTCTTTTTCTTTTACAATCACAGAGTCTTCTAACCTCCTCTTCCTGCCAGATATCTTCCCTCTGAGTGTCACAATATAAAATTTCTACTTCTACACTACTGATACTTCTTTCTTTCACCTCCATATTTCCAATTTGCTTTTCATGGGCTTAGGTCCAGGATAAATCTTACCATCATATTTTGAATGATTCACTATCCGTTCTTCAGACAGGAACGTACAAGATGGGAATCAAACCCATCAACATTTATGAGCTGAATAATGTTTATTTACGATTTTCTTAATTTTTTTAAGTATTTTAAGAAATTTGGTATATTTTTAGTATGTTAAATATTAAATTTTAGGTTATATGAAATATAGTCCGTGATTATGATTACAGAAATCTAAAAACTTAGTAAACTGTCCTTACAAACATTATAATTGTGAAAAATATTTCCAATGCAAAATGTATTTCAGTCAGTCAATCAAGTTAATTTCCCATGATATATTTTATTGCATTATATACCTACATGTTTAGCATACATAGGAAACGTACACAGCGTTTAATGAATGTTAATATGTTAACTAGGCATCTGTCAAATTTGAAGATAATCATGTAATATATTTAAGTTAATTTCACAGGGAAATATATTTTTTCTATATGTTGTGAAATGCTTGCACAATTATCCTAAAATTTCATAAAATATTGATTAAGCCAGAGAGTAACATAGTGTTGCAGCTTCCTCACAGCCACTTCCCACAACTGAATAAGAGTTTTCACACCAAATTCCCACAATTATGTGTAAATCCCACAAATTATCCCACAAAAATACTGAAATTATACGTAACAGTTACATCATTTATTTTAAATTTGATATCACAAGATGTTTAGGAAATGTAAATTGCTTGAAGATAAAATTCACACTACAATATACCATGGACAAAATATATAACTATGAAGCATGTAACAGGAACCATCTACAGTGCCATTAATACATATATAGCATGATTTTAAACCAAATATTAAATGTAACGCAAAATAGGAGCCTAGGTGAGGGTTGCCTGCTGTGTGAGGGTTGCCTGCTGTGTGAGGGTTGCCTGCTGTGTGAGGGTTGCCTGCTGTGTGAGGGTTGCCTGCTGTGTGAGGGTTGCTTGCTGTGTGAGGGTTGCTTGCTGTGTGAGGGTTACCTTCTGTGTGATGGTTGCCTGCTGTGTGAGGGTTGCCTGCTGTGTGAGGGTTGCCTGCTGTGTGAGGGTTGCCTGCTGTGTGAGGGTTGCCTGCTGTGTGAGGGTTGCCTGCTGTGTGAGGGTTGCCTGCTGTGTGAGGGCTGCGTGCTGTGTGAGGCTTGCCTGCTGTGTGAGGGTTGCCTGCTGTGTGAGGGTTGCCTGCTGTGTGAGGGTTGCCTGCTGTGTGAGGGTTGCCTGCTGTGTGAGGGTTGCCTGCTGTGTGAGGGTTGCCTGCTGTGTGAGGGCTGCTTGCTGTGTGAGGCTTGCCTGCTGTGTGAGGGTTGCCTGCTGTGTGAGGGTTGCCTGCTGTGTGAGGGTTGCCTACTGTGTGAGGGTTGCCTACTGTGTGAGGGTTGCCTACTGTGTGAGGGTTGCCTGCTGTGTGAGGGTTGCTTGCTGTGTGAGGGTTACCTTCTGTGTGAGGGTTGCCTGCTGTGTGAGGGTTGCCTGCTGTGTGAGGGTTGCCTGCTGTGTGAGGGTTGCCTGCTGTGTGAGGGTTGCCTGCTGTGTGAGGGCTGCTTGCTGTGTGAGGGTTGCCTGCTGTGTGAGGGTTGCCTGCTGTGTGAGGGTTGCCTGCTGTGTGAGGGTTGCCTACTGTGTGAGGGTTGCCTACTGTGTGAGGGTTGCCTACTGTGTGAGGGTTGCCTGCTGTGTGAGGGTTGCTTGCTGTGTGAGGGTTACCTTCTGTGTGAGGGTTGCCTGCTGTGTGAGGGTTGCCTGCTGTGTGAGGGTTGCCTGCTGTGTGAGGGTTGCCTGCTGTGTGAGGGTTGCCTGCTGTGTGAGGGTTGCCTGCTGTGTGAGGGTTGCCTGCTGTGTGAGGGCTGCTTGCTGTGTGAGGGTTGCCTGCTGTGTGAGGGTTGCCTGCTGTGTGAGGGTTGCCTGCTGTGTGAGGGTTGCCTACTGTGTGAAGGTTGCCTGCTGTGTGAGGGTTGCTTGCTGTGTGAGGGTTACCTTCTGTGTGAGGGTTGCCTGCTGTGTGAGGGTTGCCTGCTGTGTGAGGGTTGCCTACTGTGTGAGGGTTGCCTGCTGTGTGAGGGTTGCTTGCTGTGTGAGGGTTACCTTCTGTGTGAGGGTTGCCTGCTGTGTGAGGGTTGCCTGCTGTGTGAGGGTTGCCTGCTGTGTGAGGGTTGCCTGCTGTGTGAGGGTTGCCTAGGGTTGCTTGCTGTGTGAGGGTAGCCTGCTGTGTGAGGGTTGCTTGCTGTGTGAGGGTTACCTTCTGTGTGAGGGTTGCCTGCTGTGTGAGGGTTGCCTGCTATGTGAGGGTTGCCTGCTGTGTGAGGGTTGCCTGCTGTGTGAGGGTTGCCTGCTGTGTGAGGGTTGCCTGCTGTGTGAGGGCTGCTTGCTGTGTGAGGGTTGCCTGCTGTGTGAGGGTTGCCTGCTGTGTGAGGGTTGCCTGCTGTGTGAGGGCTGCTTGCTGTGTGAGGGTTGCCTGCTGTGTGAGCGTTACCTGCTGTGTGAGGCTTGCCTGCTGTGTGAGGGCTGTTTGCTGTGTGAGGGTTGCCTGCTGTGTGAGCGTTGCCTGCTGTGTGAGGGTTGCCTGCTGTGTGAGGGTTGCCTGCTGAGAGGGTTGCCTGCTGTGTGAGGGTAGCCTGCTGAGAGGGTTGCCTGCTGTGTGAAGGTTGCCTGCTGTGTGAGGGTTGCCCACTGTGTGAGGGTTGCCTGCTGTGTGAGCGTTGCCTGCTGTGTGAGGGTTGCCTGCTGTGTGAGGGTTGCCTGCCTGCTGTGTGAAGGTTGCCTGCTGTGTGAGGGCTGCTTGCTGTGTGAGGGTTGCCTGCTGTGTGAGCGTTGCCTGCTGTGTGAGGGTTGCCTGCTGTGTGAGGGTTGCCTGCTGTGTGAGGGTTGCCTGCTGTGTGAGGGTTGCCTGCTGTGTGAGCGTTGCCTGCTGATTGAGGGTTGCCTGCTGTGTGAGCGTTGCCTGCTGTGTGAGGGCTGCTTGCTGTGTGAGGGTTGCCTGCTGTGTGAGGGTTGCCTGCTGTGTGAGGGTTGCCTGCTGTGTGAGGGTTGCCTGCTGTGTGAGGGTTGCCTGGTGTGTGAGGGCTGCCTGCTGTGTGAGGGTTGCCTGCTGTGTGAGGGTTGCCTGCTGTGTGAGGGCTGCTTGCTGTGTGAGGGTTGCCTGCTGTGTGAGGGTTGCCTGCTGTGTGAGGGTTGCCTACTGTGTGAGGGTTGCCTGCTGTGTGAGGGTTGCCTGCTGTGTGACTGTGTGAGGGTTGCCTGGTGTGTTAGGGTTGCTTGGTGTGTGAGGGTTGCCTGCTGTGTGAGGGTTGCATGCTGTGTGACGGTTGCCTGCTGTGTGAGGGTTGCCTGCTGTGTGAGGGTTGCCTGCTGTGTGAGGGTTGCCTGCTGTGTGAGGGTTGCCTACTGTGTGAGGGTTGCCCACTGTGTGAGGGTTGCCTGGTGTGTGAGTGTTGCCTGCTGTGTGAGGGTTGCCTGCTGTGTGACGGTTGCCTGCTGTGTGAGGGTTGCCTGCTGTGTGAGGGTTGCCTGCTGTGTGAGGGTTGAATGCTGTGTGAGGGTTGTGCTGCTGTATGAGGGTTGCCTGCTGTGTGAGGGTTGCCTGGTGTGTGAGGGTTGCCTGGTGTGTGTGAGGGTTGCCTGCTGTGTGAGGGTTGTGTGTGAGGGTTGCCTGCTGTGTGAGGGTTGCCTGCTGTGTGAGGGTTGCCTGCTGTGTGAGTGTTGCCTGCTGTGTGAGGGTTGCCTGCTGTGTGAGGGTTGCCTGCTGTGTGAGGGTTGCCTGCTGTGTGAGGGTTGCCTGCTGTGTGAGGGTTGCCTGCTGTGTGAGGGTTGCTTGCTGTGCGAGGGTTACCTGCTGTGTGAAGGTTGCCTGCTGTGTGAGGGTTGCCCACTGTGTGAGGGTTGCCTGCTGTGTGAGCGTTGCCTGCTGTGTGAGCGTTGCCTGCTGTGTGAGGGTTGCTTGCTGTGTGAAGGTTGCCTGCTGT
>NW_027201041.1:0-5000 GCF_038502225.1 Cherax quadricarinatus
ACTACACAGTTGCATGTGATGTACTACACAGTTGCATTTGATGTACTACACAGTTGCATGTGATGTACTACAGTTGCATGTGATGTACTACACAGTTGCATGTGATGTACTACACAGTTGCATGTGATGTACTACACAGTTGCATGTGATGTACTACAGTTGCATGTGATGTACTACACAGTTGCATGTGATGTACTACAGTTGCATGTGATGTACTACACAGTTGCATGTGATGTACTACACAGTTGCATGTGATGTACTACACAGTTGCATGTGATGTACTACACAGTTGCATGTGATGTACTACACAGTTGCATGTGATGTACTACAGTTGCATGTGATGTACTACACAGTTGCATGTGATGTACTACACAGTTGCATGTGATGTACTACATAGTTGCATGTGATGTACTACAGTTGCATGTGATGTACTACACAGTTGCATGTGATGTACTACCCAGTTGCATGTGATGTACTACAGTTGCATGTGATGTACTACACAGTTGTGATGCAGTGATGTACTACACATGTGATGTACTACACAGTTGCATGTGATGTACTACACAGTTGCATGTGATGTACTACACAGTTGCATGTGATGTACTACACACATGTGATGTACTACACAGTTGCATGTGATGTACTACACAGTTGCATGTGATGTACTACACAGTTGCATGTGATGTACTACACAGTTGCATGTGATGTACTACACAGTTGCATATGTGATGTACTACACAGTTGCATGTGATGTACTACAGTTGCAGTGATGTACTACACAGTTGCATGTGATGTACTACACAGTTGCTACACAGTTGCATGTGATGTACTACACAGTTGCATGTGATGTACTACACAGTTGCATGTGATGTACTACCCAGTTGCATGTGATGTACTACACAGTTGCATGTGATGTACTACACAGTTGTGATGTACTACAGTTGCATGTGATGTACTACACAGTTGCATGTGATGTACTACAGTTGCATGTGATGTACTACATGTGATGTACTACACAGTTGCATGTGATGTACTACACAGTTGCATATGATGTACTACACAGTTGCATGTGATGTACTACACAGTTGCATGTGATGTACTACACAGTTGCATGTGATGTACTACACAGTTGCATGTGATGTACTACACAGTTGCATGTGATGTACTACACAGTTGCATGTGATGTACTACACAGTTGCATGTGATGTACTACACAGTTGCATACACAGTTGCATGTGATGTACTACACAGTTGCATGTGATGTACTACACAGTTGCATGTGATGTACTACACAGTTGCATGTGATGTACTACACAGTTGCATGTGATGTACTACACAGTTGCATGTGATGTACTACACAGTTGCATGTGATGTACTACACAGTTGCATGTGATGTACTACACAGTTGCATGTGATGTACTACACAGTTGCATGTGATGTACTACACAGTTGCATGTGATGTACTACACAGTTGCATGTGATGTACTACACAGTTGCATGTGATGTACTACAGTTGCATGTGATGTACTACACAGTTGCATATGATGTACTACACAGTTGCATGTGATGTACTACAGTTGCATTTGATGTACTACACAGTTGCATGTGATGTACTACACAGTTGCATGTGATGTACTACACATGTACTACACAGTTGCATGTGATGTACTACAGTTGCATGCGATGTACTACACAGTTGCATGTGATGTACTACTACTACACAGTTGCATGTGATGTACCACACAGTTGCATGTGATGTACTACACAGTTGCATGTGATGTACTACACAGTTGCATGTGATGTACTACACAGTTGCATGTGATGTACTACACAGTTGCATGTGATGTACTACACAGTTGCATGTGATGTACTACACAGTTGCATGTGATGTACTACACAGTTGCATGTGATGTACTACACAGTTGCATGTGATGTACTACAGTTGCATGTGATGTACTACACAGTTGCATGTGATGTACTACACAGCTGCATTTGTGATGTACTACAGTTGCATGTGATGTACTACACAGTTGCATGTGATGTACTACACAGCTGCATATGATGTACTACACAGTTGCATGTGATGTACTACACAGTTGAATGTGATGTACTACAGTTGCATGTGATGTACTACGCAGTTGCATATGATGTACTACCCAGTTGCATGTGATGTACTACACAGTTGCATGTGATGTACTACACAGTTGCATGTGATGTACTTCACAGTTGTATATGATGTACTAAACAGTTCCATGTGATGTACTACACAGTTGCACGTGATGTACTACACAGTTGCATGTGATGTACTACACAGTTCAGTTGCATGTGATGTACTACACAGTTGCATGTGATGTACTACACAGTTGCATGTGATGTACTACACAGTTGCATGTGATGTACTACACAGTTGCATGTGATGTACTACACAGCTGCATGTGACAGTTGCATGTGATGTACTACACAGTTGCATGTGATGTACTACACAGTTGCATGTGATGTACTACACAGTTGCATGTGATGTACTACACAGTTGCATGTCATGTACTACACAGTTGCATGTGATGTACTACACAGTTGCATGTGATGTACTTCACAGTTGTATGTGATGTACTGAACAGTTGTTGTGATGTACTACACAGTTGCATGTGATGTACTACACAGTTGCATGTGATGTACTACACAGTTGCATGTGATGTACTACACAGTTGCAGTTGCATGTGATGTACTACACAGTTGCATGTGATGTACTACACAGTTGCATGTGATGTACTACACAGTTGCATGTGATGTACGACAGTTGCATTTGATGTACTACACTGTTGCATGTGATGTACTACAGTTCCATGTGATGTACTACACAGTTGCATGTGATGTACTACACAGTTGCATGTGATGTACTACATAGTTGCATGTGATGTACTACAGTTGCATGTGATGTACTACACAGTTGCATGTGATGTACTACAGTTGCATGTGATGTACTACACAGTTGCATGTGATGTACTACACAGTTGCATGTGATGTACTACACAGTTGCATGTGATGTACTACACAGTTGCATGATGTACTGTTGCTGACACAGTTGCATGTGATGTACTACACAGTTGCATGTGATGTACTACACAGTTGCATGTGATGTACTACTACACAGTTGCATGTGATGTACTACACAGTTGCATGTGATGTACTACACAGTTGCATGTGATGTACTACAGTTGCATGTGATGTACTACACAGTTGCATGTGATGTACTACACAGTTGCATGTGATGTACTACACAGTTGCATGTGATGTACTACACAGTTGCATGTGATGTACTACACAGTTGCATGTGATGTACTACACAGTTGCATGTGATGTACTACACAGTTGCATGTGATGTACTACAGTTGCATGTGATGTACTACACAGTTGCATGTGATGTACTACACAGTTGCATGTGATGTACTACACAGTTGCATGTGATGTACTACACAGTTGCATGTGATGTACTACACAGTTGCATGTGATGTACTACACAGTTGCATGTGATGTACTACACAGTTGCATGTGATGTACTACACAGTTGCATGTGATGTACTACACAGTTGCATGTGATGTACTACACAGTTGCATGTGATGTACATGTGATGTACTACACAGTTGCATGTGATGTACTACACAGTTGCATGTGATGTACTACACAGTTGCATGTGATGTACTACACAGTTGCATGTGATGTACTACACAGTTGCATGTGATGTACTACACAGTTGCATGTGATGTACTACACAGTTGCATGTGATGTACTACACAGTTGCATGTGATGTACTACACAGTTGCATGTGATGTACTACACAGTTGCATGTGATGTACTACACAGTTGCATGTGATGTACTACACAGTTGCATGTGATGTACTACACAGTTGCATGTGATGTACTACACAGTTGCATGTGATGTACTACAGATGCTAGTGATGTACTACACAGTTGCATGTGAGGTACTACTACACAGTTGCATGTGATGTACTACAGTTGCATATGATGTACTACACAGTTGCATGTGATGTACTACACAGTTGCATGTGATGTACTACACAGTTGCATGTGATGTACTACACAGTTGCATGTGATGTACTACACAGTTGCATGTGATGTACTACACAGTTGCATGTGATGTACTACAGTTGCATGTGATGTACTACACAGTTGCATGATGATGTACTATGTGATGTACTACACTGTTGCATGTGATGTACTACACAGTTGCATGTGATGTACTACACAGTTGCATGTGATGTACTACACAGTTGCATGTGATGTACTACACAGTTGCATGTGATGTACTACACAGTTGCATGTGATGTACTACACAGTTGCATGCATGTGATGTACTACACACATGTGATGTACTACACAGTTGCATGTGGTTTACTACACAGTTGTATATGATGTACTACATGTGATGTGATGTACTCCAAAGTTGCATATGATGTACTACACAGTTGCATGTGGTTTACTACACAGTTGTATGTGATGTACTACAGTTGCATGTGATGTACTACACAGTTGCATGTGATGTACTACACAGCTGCATATGATGTACTACACAGTTGCATGTGATGTACTACACAGTTGAATGTGATGTACTACAGTTGCATGTGATGTACTACGCAGTTGCATATGATGTACTACACAGTTGCATGTGATGTACTACACAGTTGCATGTGATGTACTACACAGTTGCATGTGATGTACTACACAGTTGCATGTGATGTACTACAGTTGTGATGTACTACACACATGTGATGTACTACACAGTTGCATGTGATGTACTACACAGTTGCATGTGATGTACTACACAGTTGCATGTGATGTACTACACAGTTGCATGTGATGTACTACACAGTTGCATGTGATGTACTACACAGTTGCATGTGATGTACTACACAGTTGCATGTGATGTACTACACAGTTGCATGTGATGTACTACACAGTTGCATGTGATGTACTACACAGT
>NW_027201041.1:10000-14487 GCF_038502225.1 Cherax quadricarinatus
AGGTATGATAACAGATGCCATCTTTCCACATGGGTGACTTTAACCACAAGGAGATAGATTGGGAGAACTTGGACCCACATGGGGGCCAAGATACTTGGAGGGCTAAGATGATGGAGGTGGTACTGGAGAACTTCATGTACCAACACGTAAGGGACACTACAAGAGAGAGAGGAGAGGATGAACCAGCAAGGCTGGACTTAGTATTCACCTTCAGTAGTGCAGATATCGAGGACATCACATATGAAAGACCCCTTGGGGCCAGTGACCATGTGGTTGTAAGCTTCGAATACACAGTAGAGCTACAAGTGGAGGGAGAAGCAGGAAGGCCAGGACGAATGAAGCCAAACTACAAGAAAGGGGACTACACAGGAATGAGGAACTACCTGAACGGGGTTCAGTGGGACAGAGAACTGGCAGGGAAACCAGTTAATGAGATGATGGAATATGTAGCAATAAAATGCAAGGAGGCTGAGGAGAGGTTTGTACCCAAGGGTAACAGGAGTAATGAAAAAGCCAGGATGAGCCCATGGTTTACCCAAAGGTGCAGGGAGGCAAAAACCAAGTGTGCTAGGGAATGGAAGAAATATAGAAGGCAAAGGACCCAGGAGAATAAGGAGAACAGTCGTAGAGCCAGAAATGAATATGCACAGATAAGAAGGGAGGCCCAAAGACAATATGAAAATGACATAGCAGCGAAAGCCAAATCTGACCCGAAACTGTTGTACAGCCACATCAGGAGGAAAACAACAGTCAAGGACCAGGTAATCAGGCTAAGGAAGGAAGGAGGAGAGACAACAGGAAATGACCGGGAAGTATGTGAAGAACTCAACAAGAGATTCAAAGAAGTGTTCACAGAGGAGACAGAAGGGACTCCAGAAAGACGGAGAGGTGGGGCACACCACCAAGTGCTGGACACAGTGCACACAACCGAGGAAGAAGTGAAGAGGCTTCTGAGTGAGCTAGATACCTCAAAGGCAATGGGGCCAGATAACATCTCCCCATGGGTATTGAGAGAGGGAGCAGAGGCGCTATGTGTACCCCTAACAACAATATTCAATACATCTATCGAAACAGGGAGATTGCCTGAGGCATGGAAGACAGCAAATGTAGTCCCAATCTTTAAAAAAGGAGACAGACATGAAGCATTAAACTACAGACCAGTGTCACTGACATGTATAGTATGCAAAATCATGGAGAAGATTATCAGGAGAAGAGTGGTGGAACACCTAGAAAGGAATGATCTCATCAACAGCAGCCAGCATGGTTTCAGGGACGGGAAATCCTGTGTCACAAACCTACTGGAGTTCTATGACATGGTGACAGCAGTAAGACAAGAGAGAGAGGGGTGGGTGGATTGCATTTTCTTGGACTGCAAGAAGGCGTTTGACACAGTTCCACACAAGAGATTGGTGCAAAAACTGGAGGACCAAGCAGGGATAACAGGGAAGGCACTACAATGGATCAGGGAATACTTGTCAGGAAGACAGCAGCGAGTCATGGTACGTGGCGAGGTGTCAGAGTGGGCACCTGTGACCAGCGGGGTCCCGCAGGGGTCAGTCCTAGGACCAGTGCTGTTTCTGGTATTTGTGAACGACATGACGGAAGGAATAGACTCTGAGGTGTCCCTGTTTGCAGATGACGTGAAGTTGATGAGAAGAATACACTCGATCGAAGACCAGGCAGAACTACAAAGGGATCTGGACAGGCTGCAGAACTGGTCCAGCAATTGGCTCCTGGAGTTCAATCCCACCAAGTGCAAAGTCATGAAGATTGGGGAAGGGCAAAGAAGGCCGCAGACGGAGTACAGTCTAGGGGGTCAGAGACTACAAACCTCACTCAAGGAAAAAGATCTTGGGGTGAGTATAACACCAGGCACATCTCCTGAAGCGCACATCAACCAAATAACTGCTGCAGCATATGGGCGCCTAGCAAACCTCAGAACAGCATTCCGACATCTTAATAAGGAATCGTTCAGGACCCTGTACACCGTATACGTTAGGCCCATATTGGAGTATGCGGCACCAGTTTGGAACCCACACCTAGCCAAGCACGTAAAGAAACTAGAGAAAGTGCAAAGGTTTGCAACAAGACTAGTCCCAGAGCTAAGAGGTATGTCCTACGAGGAGAGGTTAAGGGAAATCAACCTGACGACACTGGAGGACAGGAGAGATAGGGGGGACATGATAACGACATACAAAATACTGAGAGGAATTGACAAGGTGGACAAAAACAGGATGTTCCAGAGATTGGACACAGTAACAAGGGGACACAGTTGGAAGCTAAAGACACAGATGAATCACAGGGATGTTAGGAAGTATTTCTTCAGCCACAGAGTAGTCAGTAAGTGGAATAGTTTGGGAAGCGATGTAGTGGAGGCAGGATCCATACATAGCTTTAAGCAGAGGTACGATAAAGCTCACGGCTCAGGGAGAGTGACCTAGTAGCGATCAGTGAAGAGGCGGGGCCAGGAGCTCGGACTCGACCCCCGCAACCTCAACTAGGTGAGTACAACTAGGTGAGTACAGTTGCATGTGATGTACTACACAGTTGCATGTGATATACTACTCAGTTGCATGTGATGTACGACAGTTGCATTTGATGTACTACACTGTTGCATGTGATGTACTACAGTTCCATGTGATGTACTACACAGTTGCATGTGATGTACTACACAGTTGCATTTGATGTACTACATAGTTGCATGTGATGTACTACAGTTGCATGTGTTGTACTACACAGTTGCATGTGATGTACTACAGTTGCATGTGATGTACTACACAGTTGCATGTGATGTACTACACAGTTGCATGTGATGTACTACACAGTTGCATGTGATGTACTACACAGTTGCATGTGATGTACTACACAGTTGCATGTGATGTACTACAGTTGCATGTGATGTACTACACAGTTGCATGTGATGTACTACACAGTTGCATTTGATGTACTATATAGTTGCATGTGATGTACTACAGTTGCATGTGATGTACTACACAGTTGCATGTGATGTACTACCCAGTTGCATATGATGTGCTACAGTTGCATGTGATGTACTACACAGTTGCATATGATGTACTACAGTTGCATGTGATGTACTACACAGTTGCATGTGATGTACTACAGTTGCATGTGATATACTACACAGTTGCATGTGATGTACTACACAGTTGCATGTGATGTACTACATAGTTGCATGTGATGTACTACAGTTGCATGTGATGTACTACACAGTTGCATATGATGTACTACACAGTTGCATGTGATGTACTACAGTTGCATTTGATGTACTACACAGTTGCATGTGATGTACTACAGTTGCATGTGATGTACTACACAGTTGCATGTGATGTACTACAGTTGCATATGATGTACTACACAGTTGCATATGATGTACTACACAGTTGCATGTGATGTACTACAGTTGCATTTGATGTACTACACAGTTGCATGTGATGTACTACACAGTTGCATGTGATGTACTATATAGTTGCATGTGATGTACTACAGTTGCATGTGATGTACTACACAGTTGCATGTGATGTACTACCCAGTTGCATGTGATGTACTACAGTTGCATGTGATGTACTACACAGTTGCATATGATGTACTACAGTTGCATGTGATGTACTACACAGTTGCATGTGATGTACTACAGTTGCATGTGATATACTACACAGTTGCATGTGATGTACTACACAGTTGCATATGATGTACTACATAGTTGCATGTGATGTACTACAGTTGCATGTGATGTACTACACAGTTGCATGTGATGTACTACACAGTTGCATGTGATGTACTACACAGTTGCATATGATGTACTACACAGTTGCATGTGATGTACTACACAGTTGCATTTGATGTACTACACAGTTGCATATGATGTACTACACAGTTGCATGTGATGTACTACACAGTTGCATGTGATGTACTACACAGTTGCATGTGATGTACTGCACAGTTGCATGTGATGTACTACACAGTTGCATGTGATGTACTACACAGTTGCATATGATGTACTCCACAGCTGCATGTGATGTACTACACAGTTGCATGTGATGTACTACACAGTTGCATGTGATGTACTACACAGTTGCATGTGATGTACTACACAGTTGCATATGATGTACTACCCAGTTGCATGTGATGTACTACAGTTGCATGTGATGTACTACACTGTTGCATATGATGTACTACACAGTTGCATGTGATGTACTACAGTTGCATGTGATGTACTACACAGTTGCATGTGATGTACTACACAGTTGCATGTGATGTACTACATAGTTGCCTATGATGTACTACAGTTGCATGTGATGTACTACACAGTTGCATGTGATGTACTACCCAGTTGCATGTGATGTACTACAGTTGCATGTGATATACTACACAGTTGCATGTGATGTACTATATAGTTGCATTTGATGTACTACAGTTGCATGTGATGTACTACACAGTTGCATGTGATGTACTACCCAGTTGCATCT
>NW_027201042.1:0-14485 GCF_038502225.1 Cherax quadricarinatus
ATAGTAATACAGAAGACCAGAAGAGTACAATAACACAGAATACGACTACAGTACAGTAACACAATGGACCAGTACGGTACAGTAACACAGAACACCGGTACAGTACAATAACACAGAGGACTAGCACGGTACAGCAAGACAGTGGACTAGTACAGTAACACAGAACGAATACAGAAATACAGACCAGTACAGTACAATAACACAGACCAGACAGTACAGTAACACAGAAGACCACAGTACAATAACATTAACACAAAGAGTACCAGTAACACAGTACGGTACAGTAACACAGAAGACCAGTACAGTACAATAATACAGAGAACCAGTACAGTACAAATCACAGAAGACCAGTGCAGAACAATAACACAGAAGACCGGTACAGTACAATAAGACAGAGGACCAGTACAGTACAATACCACAAAAGACCAGTATAGTACAATAACACAGAAGACTAATACAGTACAATAACGCTGAAAACCAGTACATTACAATAACACAGAAGACCAGTACAGTTCACTAACACAGAAGACAAGTACAGAACAATACACAGAATACCAGCTCAGTACATTAACACAGAGGACTAGTACGGTACAGTAACACAGGCGACCAGCACAGTACACCAACACAGTACAATAACACAGAAGACTATAACAGTACAATGCACATAATACCAGCGCAGTACAGTAAAATAACACAGAAGACCAATACAGTAAAATAACACAAAGACCAGTACAGAACAATACACAGAATACCATAACAGTATACGACCATCACAGTACACTAACACAGATCAGTAAAGTTTAACAACACAGAAGACCAGTAAAGTATAATACACACAATACCAGTGAAGTACAGTACAGTAAGGCAGAGGACCAGTACGGTACAGAAACACAGAAGACCTGTACAGTACAATAGCACAAAAGACCAGTACAGTACAATAACACAGAAGGCCAGTACAGTACAATAATACAGAATACTAGCGCAGAACAAAAACACAGAAAACCAGTACAGTAACACGGAAGACGAGAGAAGTACTATAACAGAGACGGGCAATACAGTTCATTAACACAGAAGACCAGTAGAGTACAATAACACAGAAGACTAGTACAGCACAATAACACAATCAGTACAGTAAGTAACACAGGACACAGGTACAGTAAAGTCGCCAACACGTAAGACTAATACAGTACAATAAGGAAAGAAGTACCAGTACCTGGATTCGATGTGTTCAGTCCATACAATAAGACAGAAGACCAGTACAGTACAGTAACACAAAACAATTCTTCAATTACAGTACAGTAACACAGAACATCATTACACTACAATAACACAGAAGACCAGTACAGAACAATAACACAAAAGACCAGTACAGTACTATAACACAGAATGCCAGTACAGAACAATAACACAGAAGATCAGAATAGTACAATAACACAGAGTACCAGTACAGTACAATAACACAGTAGACTAGTACAAAGAATAACACAAGAACAGTACATTACAATAACGTAGACTAGCAATACAGTTCACTAACACAGAACACCAGTACAGTACAATAACACAGAATACCAGTACAGTACAGTAGCACACAGGAACAGTTCAGTACAGTTACACAGAGGACCACTACGGTTCAATAACATAGAAGACCAGTAGCGTACAATAACACAGAGGCCCAGTACAATAACGCAGGAGACAAGTAGAGTACAATAACACGGAAGACCAGAACATAACAACAACACAGAAGACCAGTGCAGTACAGTGACACAGAAAACCAGTACAGCACAAAAACTCAGAAGACCAGGACACGAGAGAGAGGGGTGGGTGGACTGCATTTTCCTGGACTGCAGGAAAGCCTTCGACACAGTTCCTCACAAGAGATTAATGCAGAAGCTTGAGGATCAGGGGCGTATAACAGGAAGGGCACTGCAATGGATCAGAGAATACCTGACAGGGAGGCAACAACGAGTCATGGTACGTGAAGAGGTATCACAGTAGCGCTTGTGACGAGCGAGGTCCCACAGAGTTCAGTTCTAGGACCAGTGTTATTTTTGATATATGTGAATGACATGATGGAAGGGATAGACTCTGAAGTGTCACTGTTCGCAGATGATGTGAAGTTGATGAGAAGAATTAAATCGTATGAGGATCAGGCAGGACTACAGAGAGACCTGGACAGGCTGGACACCTGGTCCAGAAACTGGCTTCTCGATTTCAACCCTGCCAAATGCAAAGTCTTGAAGATTGGGGAAAGGCAGAGAAGACTGCAGACAGAGTATAGGCTAGGTGGACAAAGACTGCAAGCCTCACTCAAGGAGAAAGATCTTGGGGTGACCATAACACCGAGCAGGTCTCCGGAGGCACACATCAACCAGATAACTGCTGCAGCATATGGGCGCCTGGTAAAACTCAGAATAGCGTTCCAATACCTTAATAAGGAATCGTTCAAGACACTGTACACTGTGTATGTTAGGCCCATACTGGTGTATGCAACACCAGTTTGGAACCCACACCTGGTCAAGCACGTCAAGAAGTTAGAGAAAGTACAAAGGTTTGCAACAAGGCTAGTCCCAGAGCTCCGGGGAATGTCGTACGAGGAAAGGTTGAGGGAAATCGGACTGACGACACTGGAGGACAGAAGGGTCAGGGGAGACATGATAACGACATACAAGATACTGCGTGGAATAGATAAGGTGGACAAGGACAGGATGTTCCAGAGAGGGGACACAGAAACAAGGGGTCACAATTGGAAGTTGAAGACTCAGACGAGTCACAGGGATGTTAGGAAGTATTTCTTCAGTCATAAAGTCGTCAGGAAGTGGAATAGCCTAGCACGTGACGTAGTGGAGGCAGGAACCATACATAGCTTTAAGACGAGGTATAAGAAAGCTCAGGGAGCAGAGAAAGAGAGGACCTAGTAGCGATCAGTGAAGAGGCGGGGCCAGGAGCTGAGTCTCGACCCCTCCAACCACAATTAGGTGAGTACACACACACACAAATACTTATTAAAAGTAATGTGTTTGCAGCTGGTGTCTGAGGTTGGACTCAAATTAATTTACCTGATGTTTGGTCAGGTAAATAATAACATTAATATTCTAAGTAATACAATAAAAAATAAAATAATGTATATGTCACTTTAACATATAGTGTGATATATAGTTTTTACTTGTTTGTAGTGTGTGGACTCACTGTATCTACGGTGAAGTGGAACTGTAGTGTGTGGACTCACTGTATCTACGGTGAAGAGTGGAACTGTAGTGTGTGGACTCACTGTATCTACGGTGAAGAGTGGAACTGAAGTGTGTGGACTCACTGTATCTACGGTGAAGAGTGGAACTGTAGTGTGTGGACTCACTGTATCTACGGTGAAATGGAACTGTAGTGTGTGGACTCACTGTATCTACGGTGAAGAGTGGAACTGTAGTGTGTGGACTCACTGTATCTACGGTGAAGAGTGGAACTGTAGTGTGTGGACTCACTGTATCTACGGTGAAGAGTGGAACTGTAGTGTGTGGACTCACTGTATCTACGGTGAAGAGTGGAACTGTAGTGTGTGGACTCACTGTATCTACGGTGAAGAGTGGAACTGTAGTGTGTAGACTCACTGTATCTACGGTGAAGAGTGGAACTGTAGTGTGTGGACTCACTGTATCTACGGTGAAGAGTGGAACTGTAGTGTGTGGACTCACTGTATCTACGGTGAAGAGTGGAACTGTAGTGTGTGGACTCACTGTATCTACGGTGAAGAGTGGAACTGTAGTGTGTAGACTCACTGTATCTACGGTGAAGAGTGGAACTGTAGTGTGTGGACTCACTGTATCTACGGTGAAGAGTGGAACTGTAGTGTGTGGACTCACTGTATCTACGGTGAAGAGTGGAACTGTAGTGTGTGGACTCACTGTATCTACGGTGAAGAGTGGAACTGTAGTGTGTGGACTCACTGTATCTACGGTGAAGAGTGGAACTGTAGTGTGTGGACTCACTGTATCTACGGTGAAGAGTGGAACTGTAGTGTGTGGACTCACTGTATCTACGGTGAAGAGTGGAACTGTAGTGTGTGGACTCACTGTATCTACGGTGAAGAGTGGAACTGTAGTGTGTGGACTCACTGTATCTACGGTGAAGAGTGGAACTGAAGTGTGTGGACTCACTGTATCTACGGTGAAGAGTGGAACTGTAGTGTGTGGACTCACTGTATCTACGGTGAAGAGTGGAACTGAAGTGTGTGGACTCACTGTATCTACGGTGAAGAGTGGAACTGTAGTGTGTGGACTCACTGTATCTACGGTGAAGAGTGGAACTGAAGTGTGTGGACTCACTGTATCTACGGTGAAGAGTGGAACTGTAGTGTGTGGACTCACTGTATCTACGGTGAAGAGTGGAACTGTAGTGTGTGGACTCACTGTATCTACGGTGAAGAGTGGAACTGAAGTGTGTGGACTCACTGTATCTACGGTGGAACTGTAGTGTATCTGAAGTGTGTGGACTCACTGTATCTACGGTGAAGAGTGGAACTGAAGTGTGTAGACTCACTGTATCTACGGTGAAGAGTGGAACTGAAGTGTGTGGACTCACTGTATCTACGGTGAAGAGTGGAACTGAAGTGTGTGGACTCACTGTATCTACGGTGAAGAGTGGAACTGTAGTGTGTGGACTCACTGTATCTACGGTGAAGAGTGGAACTGAAGTGTGTGGACTCACTGTATCTACGGTGAAGAGTGGAACTGAAGTGTGTGGACTCACTGTATCTACGGTGAAGAGTGGAACTGAAGTGTGTAGACTCACTGTATCTACGGTGAAGAGTGGAACTGAAGTGTGTAGACTCACTGTATCTACGGTGAAGAGTGGAACTGAAGTGTGTAGACTCACTGTATCTACGGTGAAGAGTGGAACTGAAGTGTGTGGACTCACTGTATCTACGGTGAAGAGTGGAACTGTAGTGTGTAGACTCACTGTATCTACGGTGAAGAGTGGAACTGAAGTGTGTAGACTCACTGTATCTACGGTGAAGAGTGGAACTGAAGTGTGTAGACTCACTGTATCTACGGTGAAGAGTGGAACTGAAGTGTGTAGACTCACTGTATCTACGGTGAAGAGTGGAACTGAAGTGTGTAGACTCACTGTATCTACGGTGAAGAGTGGAACTGAAGTGTGTAGACTCACTGTATCTACGGTGAAGAGTGGAACTGAAGTGTGTGGACTCACTGTATCTACGGTGAAGAGTGGAACTGACTCAGTATCTGTGTGTGTGGACTCACTGTATCTACGGTGAAGAGTGGAACTGAAGTGTGTAGACTCACTGTATCTACGGTGAAGAGTGGAACTGAAGTGTGTAGACTCACTGTATCTACGGTGAAGAGTGGAACTGAAGTGTGTAGACTCACTGTATCTACGGTGAAGAGTGGAACTGAAGTGTGTAGACTCACTGTATCTACGGTGAAGAGTGGAACTGAAGTGTGTAGACTCACTGTATCTACGGTGAAGAGTGGAACTGAAGTGTGTAGACTCACTGTATCTACGGTGAAGAGTGGAACTGAAGTGTGTGGACTCACTGTATCTACGGTGAAGAGTGGAACTGAAGTGTGTGGACTCACTGTATCTACGGTGAAGTGTGGAACTGAAGTGTGTAGACTCACTGTATCTACGGTGAAGTGTGGAACTGAAGTGTGTAGACTCACTGGTATCTACGGTGAAGTGTGGAACTGAAGTGTGTAGACTCACTGGTATCTACGGTGAAGTGTGGAACTGAAGTGTGTAGACTCACTTGTATCTGGACGTGATCTATTCTCATGCTCTCGAAACTTATATTTTATATTAGAAATTATGATCAACCTATGCAACTCCTGTCAAACGGCAGAGGAATACAATAACCAGTTGTCCTCTCTGGAGTACTGGCCGACAATGAAACCTTGCATGGGCTTCGGCTAGCTGTGCTTCGTAACCGTCACAAAAGTTAGCCTTAATACCAGTTGTTAAATATTTTCTACCCAATACTCATAAAACTGAGCGCTGTTAGCCAATTTTGATGTATCATAAGATGTATGGTTTATATTCCACTTAGAAGGAATAATTTGGAACCTAAAGTAAGGATACTATGTACACTTGCTGTTGAAGACGCAACTTCAGTACTTAGTATTGTTACCAAGAACGTTAATGAAGCAAGATTCACAGTAGCTCTCTGAACACGTTATTTACAGACCGACTTATAAGGCACTGTTTTGCTGGTCAGCTGGTGAAATCTCGTCTCCCGTCATGATAAGTTTCTTGCATGTTACTGTTCGTGACTGAAGAGAATAATCTGTGCTAGAGAAAGCAACGCTGAAATAAGAAGTTAGACTGCCTGTACAATAGAAACTACAATCAGACATACCACACCTGTTTAACATTGGATGAAAGCCCCCTGCAGCCACTCAGCAAGACGACGCCAGCTACACTGAGGCTCCCTGTCTGATGTACTAGGAACTTCTTCTGTGACGACTTCTGTGAGGCTTTCTTTTATGAGGACTTCAGTATGGATTTCTTCTGTGAGGACTTTTTCTGTGAGTACTTCTTCTGTATGGACTTCTTCTGTGAGGACTTTTTCTGGGAGTACTTCGTCTGTATGGACTTCTTCTGTGAGTACTTCTTCTGTGAGGACTTCTGTGAGAACTTCTTTTATGAGGATTTCTGTGAGGACTTCTTCTATGAGGACCTCTTTTGTGAGGACTTCTGTGAGGATTTCGCATCGCGAAATTGAAAGATTATTTTCACTATTTAGTTACTGTCCTATGATCTATTACAGCGTTTGTGGATACAGAAGATGAGGGCAGGTGTGTCTTCCATGCCTGGTGCCCACGTGTTCCAATTACTGTTACACCACTTGGAGGATAGAAGGAGACTTTGTGTTGTACTCAAGTGGCTTATCTCAGAAGAATGAAAGACATCCATGAAGCGGTGAGTTATACACCAGAAACGAACTAGGCGTCATAACAGGATTTCAGAGGCGTCAGAAACTACACTCAACTAATTAACATTGTTTTATTGGGCTGCGTTGTGAGGTTACAACCATGAAATTCCATTGCAAGGAATCGCGTTATGTCGATAAAGTATTGTGGATAACCATAACATCAAGTGTCTTAGGATGCTCAGTTGATGTTGACACTAATAAGAAGGCCTGAAATTTTCATACTGAAATTAACACAATAGGAAAAAAAGCTGGTGAGAATCTGTTAGGCTCGAAACACCGTACCGGGAAATTGTTACAACTTCTATGGCCGCCACACTGCGAACAGATCTATTATCCAGCTACGAAACAAGCAATGACTGTCGGCTCCACTCCTACACATGCCAATATATCAGACATTATTGTTCCAACACTTACCGGTACACCTGGCATCTGTGCTTCATCTAACAATCCCGTGACAGGTTCTTCGTCACTAATGACTGCTGTAGCTAACAGTCAGCTTAACGACACTGTACCTGATCTAATGCCGGGCCAAATTACGAGCAGCAGACATAAATCTGGTAGGGCTGGACGAGGGCGTGGAAGACAGAAAGGTAGCTACTCACAGCTGTCTCACCTTCCACCAACACAGCCCCAGGAAAGCCCACCAGGTACATAATCACGTATAGTTGCCGAATCAGCAGCGAAACACAAGAGGAACAGGAAACAGAACACCACCCTCCCAGGCACCTAGGCAGTGCTCCTGCTGTCACCGAAGGGGGCACACCACTAACAACTGTCTGCTAGTAATTAGGTACGATTACTGCCACAAGCCGGGACATCAAGAAGATCGCTGTCGAAGCAAAAAGGAACTGGACAGACAGGATCACCAGTTTTTTAAAGATTTATTCTCGGGACAAATCAGCAGGATTTCAGAACAGGTGAACATTGTAACACGTTATGCATCCAGCTACTTCTGTTTCAATTCAGGAAGCTGTTTAGTGCCTTTAAAAAGACCACATAGCTACGTCCCAGGGGTTGTTCATGTGTCCTACCTATCTCAAAGGCAAGCTGAACACAAAAATGAGGAGCCAAGCTTCAGCTTCAATGTTGGTGAGCTCACGCACAGTTTAGTCCTGACATGATCACCGTTGTTGAGACATTTTTATGAAACTGGTCGGATTTTTGCACAGAGTTTGCAGCCTCTGATTGAAATATTCCTTTCCAAAGCGATGTTGATAACCAAGTGATTACCTTCACTAAATATATCCTTGATCTCCAACACAAATACATCCCTTCCCGTCAGCATGTAAGGAAGCCATCATATCAGCCTTGGCTCGGCTTTCGTTGACGAGAGGCTGCTTCTGTTAAGTAGTTGGCTTGGAGAAGATATAAAAGGCATACCAGTAAGTATAATTGGAACCTGCACATGCAAGCCTGTCGGCAAATGGAAGAAGTTTAAGACTAGGCCATCTCTAGATAGTAGGATGACACAAAGAAAACTGACATCAAGAAGATTGGATGAGATATTTACCTGATGAAATTATTCCACCTCTTATTCGACAGGATGGGACCGTCTCTACTAGCAATCAAGAGAAAGCTGACCTCTTTGCTGAACACTTTGCTGCAAAGATGCGAGTCCCTGGTCGAGTAAAGGAACCTTCTATGCTAGTCCCAAGAACTAGCATAGTGTCATAGTTGTCAGAGATGACAATAAGGCAGGCTGAGTAAATGTGAAGACCAGCTAGCATCACTAACTCGCATATATCAGTACTGTCTAGCACGGTGTAAATGTCCTCTGTGGAAGAGCAGAAGCTGAAAGCAGCAACTACAGACCAGTGTCTCTCCTGTAAATCATTGGCAAAATTCTTGAGGCAATAGTATCTTGGTAAAGGACAGCTGCTAATCTACTGTTAAACTTCTCCACCACGTGGCATCAGTCGCTGGAGGTATCCAACATCAGCTGTATAATGCTGGCACTTTCATTCGAATATAGCACCAGGGACTCTTAGCAAAACTCCAAGCACTAGGAGTCTCTGGCTTTGCACTACCTCTCTTTAGTGACTATCGTCAAGGTGGTTCTCTAAGGTGGTTCTCTAAGAGTCAACAAGACACACTATCGATGCTAGTGTTCCTCTGGAAAGTGTGCTGAGGCCATTGTTATGAAATGTCTACTTCATTAAGCTTTAAGTAATCAGAGAATGTCTTGTATATGCAAATGACTGTACTCTTACATTTACAAATCCAAGAGAGGAAATACCAGCTATTTTCAGGTACATCAACCTTGAGAAACAATGGCAGATTACATTTGCTTCTGAGAAAACACAGATGGTCTCTAGGCAAAATGAATGGGAGAGTGATGGAACCTGAGAATGAGGTAGATATCTTGGGGATGAAATTTGATTCCAAACTTTCTATGAAGAATCATGTAGTAAATCTTGTAAACAAGTCAGCCGTTCCCTACTCACTTCTTATCTCGGATTTCTATAGAGAATAGAGAAGAGAGTCAGACGACATATCTGTCGCCTGGACTCTGTCTAGATAGATCTTCATTTCAACAAAGCTTTCATCACTGAAGAGATGTGGTTTGTCTTACGGTTATGTAAAAAGACAATGTTTGCCAGGTGCCACACCTGGCTCAACTTCGCGTACGGTGAGAAGACAGCATTTATACAACAAGAAGGGCAACAAACAGCAACTACACTGTGGCTGTACCCTTCTTAAGAACATGGCTTCATATGAGGTCAGTCATTCCTAGAATGACTCGAATCAAGATCATGTTAGTACAGCATAACAACATCAGTGAAATAAAGTCAATTGATCTAATGAAATCGCTGTCCCATAGATGGCTCCAACTTCATTTTGTTCCTTGTTTGTATTTTTCATAACAAAAAGGCTTTCAAATGAGCTCAGGTAGGTAACAGCTTTTAACTTGTAAATAAAGCTAGGAACTCTTAAACTAACTTTGTAAAAATCTCTGTAAATGAGAGAGAGAGAGAGAGAGAGAGAGAGAGAGAGAGAGAGAGAGAGAGAGAGAGAGAGAGAGAGAGAGAGAGAGAGAGATAGTGAGAAAGGTTACTTTTTATATAAAACAAAATAAATCAGGAGTTAGCTCTAAGACGATGATGGATGATCAGGAGTTAGCTCTAAGATGATGATGGATGACCACTATGGAGTGGTACTCAGAAGTTCAACAGCGGAAACACTGCTACACATCAACACTGGAACAGCTTCAGGCATTTTTATCATTTTTTTCAGTGTACAAATAGTAAACATGAACTTGAGATGTTATTAAATATTAACAATTTAAAGTTGACAAAAAAGCGTGAGTGACCTGCTTCTCAAAATTATTACCCTCCCCTGCGTTATACTGAATTCAGGCCATGTGAGGAACATACCTCTTGAATCTCACACTCTTCTGCAACAACGTGTGACATTGCCCCGCCTACAACTGCAGATATTTAAGCTGTGGGCATCATAAAAATTTGCCAAATTCCTAGTAAATACGAGGACTGTCATTACAGCACAATTGCTTGCTGCATCATCCTGTGTTTTGTCTTGAACAGATTCCTCGGCTCCATAAATCTGTGCATAATCTGCTGCAGTGGTATTCAGCTTTAATAAATCAGTGGCAGATGTCTTCAGCTTTTAGGAAGGATTTTGCATACTTTTTAAAGCGTAGTATTTTAATTTCACTCTCAGCTTGAGTTTTATCGTCACCAGACTTACTCAAGCACACGGAATTTGTGGTTAGGCTACATGGACCGAGTTTACAGTCATCTTATTCAAGTTTTTATATGTTTGTCCTAATGAAACTTCTGTTATCTTAGGTTATCTTGACTACTCTCATTGTCTTATGATAGTTAAACAGCAAATCCTCTAAGACAGGCTTATGTTCATTAAAACATTTGATGTCGAATCCAACTCCTTAACATTGCTGACAGTATAGTCAATAACTAATTCTGGTTACAGATTTATAATCTTCATAAAAGTTTTCCATAGGTTTCCTGAGGCCCTTTCCAGGGCCATATGTTGCTTTTTCAAGAGCCGTTATCTACTTTGTCAGTGGTCCTATGTACCTATTTCAAGGGCCACATGCTGCCCTTCAGACACAGGTGGTAACCCATTAAATAAACAGTTGTTAATGTTTTTCTTCCTGAAATTTAGACAACAGACCAATGTATCGAGTCCGACACAGTGTACTGTGTCAGTGCGGCACCATGCTCTACATTTGGTTCCCGTTCACTGTGAAAGTTCAACAAGAACTCTATGGTGAATCAACATTAATCCTGCGAAAGTTCAAAAAAAATCTTGCGATTGATTAAAAGGAATCCTGTGATGGTTATTCAGGAATCCTATGATAGTGCAGCAAGAATCTCATTTTTTTTCCTTCACTCACTGATGTCAATTCATCACTTAGATGAGCGAAGATTTTTCTTTTAATGTGGTGCTGAAACTATCTTTTAGCAGTCTTCAGTGCTACTGAAATTCATTGAGGTCAAAATAAGTTAGGTAGGTTTGTCAGGAAATAGGACAAGTATTTTCTGCCGCGAGTCTTAGTTATATGACGACCCGCAGCTGTAGCCTTTGGTCATCTGACCGAGGCCTTAGGCTGGCCTACCGGTCCATCCCCTTAAAAATTATGGCTATATTTGACGAAGGTTTGTATGTTCATCATCTTAAATGTTGTTGCTACAAGTGACGACTTTATTGCCTCCAATTTCTTGCATATTTTTTATTGTAACCAATTTCTGTCAAACACTGTAAACGTAGAAACTTTGTGTTTTGAAATACATAATAAATATCTACTTTTATAAATGGTTATTACGAAATTTTTAATCTTGAATAGATAACTAATAATTAATAAGTTCTCTTAATCGATTTATGCAAGATTCTATATCAATGTCAATGTCAATATCATAGAAAACAGTTTGGATAACCTTGCTGCTTCACATCATAACTAACGTCTGATGAATCTTCTTATAAGGATTTTATTCAAAATATTTTTTTTTTAAAACTTCAAGGTATATTTGACTTTGTATTTCGATTATACAAAGGAATTATTATTACATTCAAGGAAGCGCTAAACCAGTGTGACTCATCCAGCAGAGGTAATGGAGGTACGATTCTACGACCGTCGTCTTACACAAAGGAAAACAACAGTCCACTAATGCGGATGAATCTCTTAAATGGCTTTATTAAGACTTGAGTGAAGAAAGTTCGTCACGTATAGGATGTAAATATTATTGTGGAAATTATGTACATAATTTCCTAAATGTAGAACATAATTAGTAATATAATAATTGCGTATTAATGTGGTGCTATTTGTACCCTTCGAGAAATTTTAAGTGAAGGGGAGTGTGGAAGAGCCAGTAGGGACGCCGGGGGAGACGCCATTTTTAATTTGTGAAAACTGGTTGTCGTAGGGAATTCTGCTAATAATTCGGTGTTTTCCGAGGCCTAATGGGGTGTTTCGGCCTGAATTTGTAATAGAAACCCTTGTTAATGTCTCCTGCTGAAGAATAGGGACAGGAAATTTGTGGGACCTCAACAATTGTGTGTGGAGGACGGAAAAATAAAGGACTACAATTCTCCTAGGAGCTCCCTCAACTAAGTGATGCCTACCCATAATGTACAGTAGTTTTTGCATTGGCCTTCGTAAATTCTAGCTGCCAGGGGTTAGGTTAGGGTGTGTTCCATCAGCATTAAGTGTCTTCCAGCAATTAAATGGTAAATGGTAATACAAAGTTCTTTGTACTAATATTTATATTTTTGTGTATCTAGCAAGCCTAATCTCATACAGTCAGCACAACTTTAATTATCAGAGTAGCTGGTTTTAGCATAAATATTAATTTATTGTTAGGTCTGTCTAGCTTTTTGTGAGAGTGGTGAAGAAGTGGGCAGTCGAAGGAGGTGCAGTTCAGTGACATACTGTGACTAAATCCCACTTACCTCACCTAAATTACTTGCAGGTAATAATTCAAGTAATGCCCTGTAAACCGCTTGCAGGTGATTTGCTCACATAATAATAATAATAAAAAGAAGAAGAAGAAGAATTTTCACAAAATAAACCTTCGGTCCTAACGAACTTGGATATATAATCAGTGAAAATTACTATTATTATTATTATTATTATTATTATTATTATTATTATTATTATTATTATTATTATTATTATTATTATTCTGGCAAATCACCTGCAGGAGGTTTACAGGGCATTACCTGAATTATTACCTGCAAGTAATTTGGGTGAGGTAAGTGGGTTTTAGTCACAGTATGTCACTGAACTGCAACTCCTTCAACTGCCCACTTCTTCACCACTCTCACGAAAAGCTAGACCTAACATTAATTTAATAATTATAATATTAAAACCAGCTACTCTGGTAGTTAAAGTTGTGTGGACTATATGAGATTAGGCTTGCTGGATATACAAAAATATAACTATTAGTACAAAGAACTTTGTAATACAACTTACCATTTAACTGCTGGAAGACAATTATTGCTAACCTCTAGCAGCTAGAATTTGCGAAGGCCAACACAAAAACTACTGTACATTATTGGAAGGTGTCGCACAGCTGAGGGAGCTCCTAGGAGAATTGTAGTCCTCTGTTTTTCCGTTCTCAACAGACAGTTCTTGAGGTCCTGCAAATTTCCTGTCCCAATTCTTCAGCAGGGGACATTAACATGCGTTCCTATTACAAATTCAGGCCGAAACACCCCATTAGGCCTTGGAAAACACGAATTATTAACAGAATTTCCCACGACAACCAATGTTCACAAATTAAAATTGGCATCTTCCTCAGCGTCCTTAGTGGTTCATCCACACTTTTTCACTTAAAATTTCTCGAAGGGTCCAAATAGCATCACATTTTAATATGCAATTATTATATTATTCATTTTGTTCTTCATTTAGGAAATTAAATAAAAAATTTCCACAATTATCCTGTCAACTATATTTCAAAACGTATTGCGTTAATCCAATTAGTTTTAATGTAACATATATACATATATGTCGTGCTGAATAGGTAAAAGTTGCGATTTCGGCTTAAATAGCAACGCTATTCTTGCCGAATAAGGCAAGTGAAAATTTCTGTATGCAATAATTTCGGAAAAATCATTCTGAACCTAACAAAAAAATATATTTCATGGGTTTTGTTTATTAAATTATTGTAAACTTATCTAAAATATATTTAGTTCTTTTAAGCTATATTAAATTGCGCTTGTTATAATAAGGTTAGGTAAGTTTTCTTATTATAACTTATTATAACAAGCGCAACTTAATTTAGCTTAATCCAACTAAATCTATTTTACATAAGTGTACAGTAATTTAATAATAACGAGGCACAATGATATATATTTTTTTCGTAAGTTTCAGAATGATTTTTGCGACATTATTGCATACACAAATTTCCGCTTGCCTTATTCGGCAAGAAGAGCATTGGTATTTAAGCCAAAATCGCAAGTTAACCTATTCGGCACGACATGTGTGTGTGTGTGTGTGTGTGTATATATATATATATATATATATATATATATATATATATATATATATATATATATATATAT
>NW_027201043.1:0-14481 GCF_038502225.1 Cherax quadricarinatus
TTAAGATAGACCTGACATCGGTGGGAAAAAGAAGGGTGAGTTTCATTGCAGTTAAGACAAGTGGGGGGATGACTGCAAGATGTATCGGCATGATCTGCAGCACTGCAGACCGGGCACTCACCGCAGACCTGCAGTATTTAGATTGATGTTTGAAGTGCCAATAATTTTGACACTGGTGGGGTTTAAGTGGGCGATGTTACTGGGAAAGCGCCTCTGCCCGTGAGTGGGCAGGACATATATATACACTTTGAAAATTGGAAGGTTCTAAAGGGTTAAATGCTCTAAAATATCGTCACCGCAAGACAGAAAATCACACTGTACAGTGGTATCAGGTAAAACCACTGTACCACTGCAAGTACTGAGAGTAGCATACTTGTGAACTGTGATAAGGACGTTATCAATGAAAGATGGGAAAGATCATGAGGTTTGTTTGCGTTCTGAGAAGTAATGATGAGCGCACCACTCTGAAGAACGTGAAACGATATATTTTGGCCAACATGTCATACCGGTACTGTGGTATGCAAGATAATCAGTTGGAGACGTCGGTTGCAAGGGACAGAATTTAGTCCACTGCATACTTGTAAACATGGTGCGTAAAGGAAGTCGGTGCCCTGTAGGTCGTTTCTGGGTGGAATGAGTAGATATCAAATGACCGTCGTCAACAAAGGGTCTAGAACGTTTAGGCATAGGACCACGAGCAGCCCGACCTGAGGTTGGTGGGCGATCAGAAAACCGTTGCACTGTATGTAGGGAAGCTTGACACATAGTTAAAGACGTGCAAGGAGCAGAAGCACTAGAAGAAATGGGCGGAGCCACAGCACCTGGAGCAGGTAACGCTGCATCACCAGCAGAAGGTACAGGGGTACGGGAAAAGTCTGGAGAATAGTCCAGTAATGAAGCTGGGTCAGAACAGGATGCGGTAACAAAAAGGGGCCTGGGAGAAAGAAGGGAGTCACGGAATAAAGACTCCATGATGGTGGCACTTCTTTCTTATTATTATTTAAAAAAAAGGAAGATGGAAAGAAAGAAAAGAAAGAGACAGCGGAGGGACAGTTACTTGAACAAAAGAAGGCAGGGAAGGTCTGTAAGTCCCTCCCTTCATCCAAGAGACCTCGAAACCGCCAGCAGCCCAAATGCAGCTTGGAACCCGTGCCATACCCTACCCTTTACTCCAGTAAACCAGCGCTCCTGGATAGCAACCTCACATCCAGTGAGACACCTCGGCGGGCAAAAGAAAAGGTAGTCAGACACCGACCACAAAGCATACCTCCCTCTGCTGCTACCTCCCAGAACTGACAGGCAGCCTCCACAGATACAACAGTCACCTGCAGGGCACCCTGCCCTACCTCCTGGAAATCCGGGAAAGCAGCAGGGCACCTCCGGATGATCCAGTTTCCACGGCAAACTACACTACTCCCGAGGGACCCCACGGAGTGGGATAAACCCCAGTACACTTTCCCCTACCTTCTAGGTAGGGGAAAGGACCCCAGAGGCTACAAACGGGACAATGGAAAGGGAGGGTTGGGATGGGGGGAGGAAAGGGAAAAAGAAGGGGGACTGGGAGGATGGGATAGAGAAGGAAGATTGAGTTGGGTGGTAACTAGGTTCGGTCTAGGGAAAAAAAACACAAGGTCCAATTCCTCAGGCCATGAGCCTCTTTACCACGACAAGGAGCCCCCCTTAAAGAGAAACAGCCAAGAAGACTCTTAGATCGCTTCTAACTTGCTCTCACTGCGGTTGTATTTGCAAACTTGATGCATTTTCTTCAAGTATTAGCAAGCTAGTCAGCTTACGTAAAGATGTTTTTTAATTACGAGATGTACTTCTTGTCACTAATGTTTTTCATAAAATCCATTGTTATCAAATTAAAAGCAATAAATTAATATTTAATAATTATCTGAAACTTCTAATTTTGGAAGAAAATTCCATTTTCTTAAATTATTTCATACGTTTATTTTTTTAGTAAGAGTTAATTGATCATGGAAATGTAGCTAAGAATTTCTTATAAGAACCTAAGGAAGAGCACTGCAGGAGGACTACTGGCCCATAAAAGTCAAGTCAAAGTCACAGTCGTGATACCCTGTAGCAATCCGTGGCTACTGAATGATAAAGAGAAATTTCGTTTTTCTTCACTTCTCTCGGGAAGACGCTAACTGCTGAGGATGCAGCAAAAACCTACTTTTTCCTCCCTGCTCCCATGTGGCTCGCCAAGTCAGTTGAGCTTGTGTGTTGAATAAAATTTCTGCCTCAGGGAAGACACACTTCTCCCCCTGCTCGTCTTAACGAATTTTGTTGAGTATTGTATTTAGAAAATTTAAAGCTTTTGTTTATAGCTAAATTATTTATGACGTACAGTTTATATGTACCAATTTGTTCATCAATGCTCTATTGCTTTGCAACCTTTGTCAGGTGTCTGTGAGGGGATACCTGCTATGGTTGTCATACTAATTTCTTTCCTTCAAACTCATTACACTTCATTCCATCGAGCTTAAAATATCAAAGCAGGTGTACTGTAAGTAGTGAAAAGTCCCAGTTTTTACTGGAGTTGTGTAGGTGGCACTGTGTAAAGTTTATTACCTTTATGAGAGTTTAGTTCTCGTGGGGTAATTGAAGAGATCGTCTTTTTTCTACTTGTTAGGTAAAACGACACAAGTGAAACTAACGCGACATTTTACCGTGAAAACGTTTCGCTCTCCAGGAGCATTGTCAAGCTATTACAAGCGATAAATGGACACAGAGGGTATATGTAGGGCTAGTAGCCGTAACACCAGTGGCAGTAGCAGCTGTAACACCAGTGGCAGCCAGCTGCAACACCAGCGGCAGTAGCAGCTGCACACCAGGCAGTGCAGCTGCAATACCAGCGGCAGTAGCAGCTGCAATACCAGCGGCAGCAGCAGCTGCAACACCAGCGGCAGTAGCAGTTGCAACACCAGTGGCAGTAGCAGCTGCAACACCAGCGGCAGTAGCAGCCTTGTACACCAGTGGCAGCAGCAGCTGCACACCAGCTGGTAGCAGCCAGTGCACACAGCCGGCAGCCAGCAGCTGTAATACTAGTGGCAGTAGCTGTAACACCAGCGGCAGTAGCCGCAACACCAGTGGCAGCAGCAGCTGCAATCACCAGTGGGCAGCAGTAGCTGTAATACTAGTGGCAGTAGCAGCTGCAATACCAGCGGTAGTAGTAGCTGCACCACCAGTGGCAGTAGCAGTACTACCAGTGGCAGCAGTAGTGCAACACCAGTGGCAGTAGAGCTGCAACACCAGTAGTAGCAGCCGCAACACCAGTGGCAGCAGCAGCTGCAACCACCAGCGGCAGCAGCTGTAATACCAGTGGCAGTAGTAGCTGTAACACCAGCGGCAGCAGTAGCGTAAATACCAGTGGCAGTAGTAGCTGCAATACCAGTGGCAGCAGCTGTACACCAGTGGCAGCAGTAGCGTAATACCAGTGGCAGTAGCAGTCGTAACACCGTGGCAGTAGCAGCTGCAACACCAGTGGCAGTAGTAGCTGTAATACCAGCGGCAGTAGAGCTGTAACACCCAGTGGCAGCAGCAGCTGCAATACATGGCAGTAGCAGCTGCAATACCAGTGGCAGTAGAGCTGTGGGATACCTTAGTGGTAGTAGTAGCTGCACATTAGTGGTAGTAGCAGCTGTAACACTAGTGGTAGTAGCAGCGTAACACCAGTGGTAGCAGTAGCTGCAACACCAGTGGCAGTAGCATTGCAATACTAGTGCAGCAGTAGCTGCAACACCAGTGGAGTAGTAGCTGTAATACCTAGTGGCAGTAGCTGTAACACTAGTGGGTAGTAGTAGCTGTAATACCAGTGGCAGTAGCTGTAACCACAGTGGCAGTAGCTGTAATACTCAGTGGCAGTAGTAGCTGTAATACCAGTGTGGCAGTAGCTGTAATACTAGTGGCAGTGTAGCTGCAATACCAGTGGTAGTAGTAGCTGTACACTAGTGGTAGTAGTAGTTCAATAACAATTAGTGGGTAAGTAGTAGTTGTACACTAGTGGAGTAGTAGTTGTAATATTAGTGGTAGTAGCATTGTAACACCAGTGGCAGTAGCAGCTGCAACACCAGTGGAAGCAGTAGCTGCAATACCAGTGGATGGTAGTAGCTGCAATACCCAGTGGTGGCAGCAGCTGTAATACTAGTGGAAGTAGTAGCTGCAACACCTTAGCGGGGATAGTAGCTGTTACAATACCAGTAGCAGTTGTAATACTCAGTGGCAGTAAGCAGCTGTAATACCAGTAAGTAGTAGCTGCAACACCAGTGGAAGCAGTACTGTAACTACCAGCGGCAGCAGCAGTT
Organism: Cherax quadricarinatus; assembly: GCF_038502225.1. Taxonomy (NCBI): domain Eukaryota; kingdom Metazoa; phylum Arthropoda; class Malacostraca; order Decapoda; family Parastacidae; genus Cherax; species Cherax quadricarinatus. The sequence continues at coordinate 4,311 of NW_027201043.1, forward strand.
GCACACTAGTGGCAGTAGCAGCTTGGCAACACCTAGTGCAGTAGCTGCAATACTCAGTGGAAGCAGTAGCTGTAACTACTCCAGTGGCAGCAGCAGTTGTAACACCAGTGGCAGCAGTAGCTGTAACACCAGTAGTGGCAGTAGCTGCACACTCAGTGGCAGCAGCTGCCAACACCAGTGGCAGTAGTTAGCTGTAACACCAGACGGCAGCAGTAGCGAATACCAGTGGCAGTAGTAGCGTAATGGCACAGCAGTTGGTGGCGGCAGTAGCTGCAACACCAGCAGTAGTAGCTGTAACCAGTGGCAGTGGCAGTAGCTGTAACACCAGCGGCAGTAGTAGCTGCACCACCAGTGGCAGTAGCTGCAACACCAGTGGCAGTAGCAGCTGTAACACCAGTGGTAGCAGTAGCTGTAATACTAGTGGCAGTAGTAGCTGTACCACCAGCGTAGTAGCAGCTGCAATACTAGTGGCAGCAGCAGCTGCACACAGCGGCAGTAGCTGTAACACCAGTGGCAGTAGCAGTGCAACACCAGTGGCAGTAGTAGCCGCAACACCAGTGGCAGTAGCAGCTGCAACACCAGTGGCAGCAGTAGCCGTAACACCAGTGGCAGTAGCAGCTGTACACCAGTGGCAGCAGCTGTAACACCAGCGGCAGCAGCAGCTATACCAGTGGAAGCAGCAGCTGCACAATGCAGCAGCAGCTGCAACACCAGCGCAGCAGCAGCCTGCAACACCAGCAGAAGCAGCAGCTGTAATACCAGTGGCAGTAGTAGCTGTACCACAGTGGCAGTAGCAGCTGTAACACCAGTGGCAGTAGCAGCTGCAATACCAGTGGTAACAGTAGCTTGTCAACACTAGTGAAGTAGTAGCTTGTAATATTAGTGGAAGTAGCAGTTGTAACACCAGTGGAAGCAGTAGCTGTAATTACCAGTGGCAGTAGTATGTACACTGGTAGTAGCTTGTAACACCAGTGGCAGTAGTAGCCTTGCAACCACTAGGCAGTAGCAGTTGCAACACTAGCTGCAGTAGCTGCAATACAGGTCAGTGAAGCCAATAACAGTAGCAGTAGCTATAATAATTAGTGGAAGCAGTAGCTGTAATACCTTAGTGGAGTGAGTAGCAATACTCAGTGGAAGCAGTAGCTGTAATACCAGGCAGATAGTAGCTGCAACACCAGTGGCAGTAGCTTAGCTGTACACCAGCGGTAAGTAGCAGCTGCAACACCAGTGGCAGCAGTAGCTGTAACACCAGTGGCAGTAGTGTAACCATACAGCAGTAGCCGTAACACCAGTGGCAGTAGCAGTTGTAACCACCAGTGGCAGCAGTAGCTGTAAACCACTAGGAGGCAGTAGCCGTAACACCAGTGGCAGTAGTTGTAATACCAGTGAAGTAGCAGCTGCAACACTAGTGGCTTAGTGCACTGCAATACTCAGTGGCAGCGGTAGCTGTAAATACCAGTGGCAGTAGCAGTGCACAATAGTGGAAGTAGTAGCACACCAGTGGCAGTGCAGCTGCAACACCAGTGGAAGCAGTAGCTGCAATTACAGTTGTAGTGGCAGCTAGTGTAATAACCAGCTGTAATACTATTGGCAGTAGTAGCTGCAATACCAGCTGTAATACCAGTGGTAGTAGTAGCTGTAATAATTAGTGGTAATAGTAGCCGTAATACTAGCTGTAATACTAGAAGGAAGCAGCTGTTAATACCACTGGCAGTAGTAGCTGTAACACCAGGTGGTAGTAGAGCTGGCACTAGTGCAGCAGCCGTAACACCAGTGGTCAGTAGCAGCTGTAAACCAGTGCCAGTAGTAGCTGTAACACTAGTGCAATAGCTGTACCACCAGTGGCAGTAGCCAGTGCAATAGGTGGCAGTAGCAGCTTGCAATACCAGCAGTAGCAGCTGCAACACCAGTGGCAGTAGCAGCTGCAATACCAGCGGCAGTAGTAGGTAATACTAGTGGTGGTAGTAGTTGTAATACTAGTGGTAGTAGTAGTTGTAATACTAGTGGTAGTAGTAGTTGTAATACTAGTGGTAGTAGTAGTTGTAATACTAGTGGTAGTAGTAGTTGTAATACTAGTGGTAGTAGTAGTTGTAATACTAGTGGTAGTAGTAGTTGTAATACTAGTGGTAGTAGTAGTTGTAATACTAGTGGTAGTAGTAGTAATACACGCTGTAATTCTACCAACATTAATGCAGTATTCGACATACAGGAAAGTTCAAATTACTGTGGTGGTGGAGTGTGATGTGCAAGTTTACCAGTTTCATTTCTAAATACTGTGACATTTGAACACATAATTTTTAAACAACGCGACTCCATCTTATGCAAAGGAAGATTTCGTTCAATTTTAGTCTGTTTGGGTTTCTGTTTCTTAATTTTCTAACATTATTAAAAAAGTATGGGGGTATTGGACTCTGTGTGAAAAATACAGGATGGCTCTTTCGATCGGCTTCAAATTTTGGGTAGATGTGGATTTTGCTTACAGAAAGTCCTGCACTGTTTCTGATTTTGTGTGGCCTAGTTTACCAGTTTTATTTAACAAATATGGATGGCGATATCTGTGTAATAACTAGAGAATAACTCCACCGATTACTTTCAAACTGCTAGCATATGCTTCTTTATGAAAAATCTGATTAATCTTGGACTGTGTTGAGTAGTTGGTGGTTTACATTATTTAGTCAGAGTTGTAAACATTTAGTATGTTACATGGGCTCCAATTGCCATTTATTTTTATTTAAAATGTTGTGTATCATCCTTACTTATCTGGAACTTTCAAGTTATTAATCTGAAACATATTTGTGTAATAGTGGAAGATTATTTTTATTAAAATGAAAAGAAGCGCTAAACCCACTAGAGTAGTAATAGTGGATGAAATAAGCACATAATGCGAGGTATGCAAATTCAGACTCATGAAGTATTATTATTATTATTATTATTATTATTATTATTATTATTATTATTATTATTATTATTATTATTGTTGTTGTTGTTGTTGTTGTTGTTGTTGTTGTTATTATTATTATTATTATTATTTTGTAGGGGAAAGAATTAAACAGAGATCAATCAGTGTCCCTCTATCAAGCTTGGCTCCAACAAGTCCCTCTAACATAACCGAGGTACTGGCGTTAGTTTAACAGAGACGAGTGTATTGGATACTGTGAAAAACAATCTCATTCTAAAATACGTATTGGATAATGTTTAATACAGTAAGGAAAGGAAAGTCAAAATTGAATAAATCATTCGCCAGCAGAATTGTTTGCCTTGTTAGGATGGAGTTGTTTCTCCCGTGAAACTACCTTGAAATATTGGCCCGATTTAACGCTGTTTGAAGACAATTACTGTATAGCGCTTGTGTACTGTCTCTGTGATGACTGCAAGTATGCGTACTGTCTCTGTGATGACTGCAAGTATGCGTACTGTCTCTGTGATGACTGCAAGTATGCGTACTGTCTCTGTGATGACTGCAAGTACGTCTACTGTCTCTGTGATGACTGCGACTGCAAGTATGTGTACTGTCTCTGTGATGACTGCAAGTATGCGTACTGTCTCTGTGATGACTGCAAGTACGTCTACTGTCTCTGCGATGACTGCGACTGCAAGTATGTGTACTGTCTCTGTGATGACTGCGACTGCAAGTATGTGTACTGTCTCTGTGATGACTGCAAGTACGTCTACTGTCTCTGCGATGACTGCGACTGCAAGTATGTGTACTGTCTCTGTGATGACTGCGACTGCAAGTATGTGTACTGTCTCTGTGATGACTGCAAGTATGCGTACTGTCTCTGTGATGACTGCAAGTATGCGTACTGTCTCTGTGATGACTGCAAGTATGCGTACTGTCTCTGTGATGACTGCAAGTACGTCTACTGTCTCTGTGATGACTGCGACTGCAAGTATGTGTACTGTCTCTGTGATGACTGCAAGTATGCGTACTGTCTCTGTGATGACTGCAAGTATGTGTACTGTCTCTGTGATGACTGCAAGTATGTGTACTGTCTCTGTGATGACTGTATGTGTACTGTCTCTGTGATGACTGTATGTGTACTGTCTCTGTGATGACTACAAGTATGTGTACTGTCTCTGTGATGACTGCAAGTATGTGTACTGTCTCTGTGATGACTGTCTCAATACTGTATGTGTACTGTCTCTGTGATGACTACAAGTATGTGTACTGTCTCTGTGATGACTGCAAGTATGTGTACTGTCTCTGTGATGACTGCAAGTATGTGTACTGTCTCTGTGATGACTGTATGTGTACTGTCTCTGTGATGACTACAAGTATGTGTACTGTCTCTGTGATGACTGCAAGTATGTGTACTGTCTCTGTGATGACTGCAAGTATGTGTACTGTCTCTGTGATGACTGCAAGTATGTGTACTGTCTCTGTGATGAGTGTATGTGTACTGTCTCTGTGATGACTACAAGTATGTGTACTGTCTCTGTGATGACTGCAAGTATGTGTACTGTCTCTGTGATGACTGCAAGTATGTGTACTGTCTCTGTGATGACTGCAAGTATGTGTACTGTCTCTGTGATGACTGCAAGTATGTATACTGTCTCTGTGATGACTGCAAGTATGTGTACTGTCTCTGTGATGACTGCAAGTATGTGTACTGTCTCTGTGATGACTGCAAGTATGTGTACTGTCTCTGTGATGACTGCAAGTATGTGTACTGTCTCTGTGATGACTGCAAGTATGTGTACTGTCTCTGTGATGACTGCAAGTATGTGTACTGTCTCTGTGATGACTGCAAGTATGTGTACTGTCTCTGTGATGACTGCAAGTATGTATACTGTCTCTGTGATGATTGCAAGTATGCGTACTGTCCTGTCTCTGATGACTGCAAGTATGTGTACTGTCTCTGTGATGACTGCAAGTATGTGTTCTGTCTCTGTGATGACTGTATGCGTACTGTCTCTGTGATGACTGTATGTATACTGTCTCTGTGATTACTGTATGTATACTGTCTCTGTGATGACTGCAAGTATGTGTACTGTCTCTGTGATGACTGCAAGTATGTGTACTGTCTCTGTGATGACTGCAAGTATGTATACTGTCTCTGTGATGACTGCAAGTATGTGTACTGTCTCTGTGATGACTGCAAGTATGTGTACTGTCTCTGTGATGACTGCAAGTATGTGTACTGTCTCTGTGATGACTGCAAGTATGTGTACTGTCTCTGTGATGACTGTATGTGTACTGTCTCAAGTATGTGTACTGTCTCTGTGATGACTGTATGTTTACTGTCTCTGTGATGACTGCAAGTATGTGTATTGTCTCTGTGATGTGTATGTGACTGTCTCTGCAAGTATGTGTACTGTCTCTTTGATGACTGCAAGTATGTGTACTGTCTCTGTTATGACTGTATGTGTACTGTATCTGTGATGACTGTATGTGTACTGTATCTGTGATGACTGTATGTGTACTGTATCTGTGATGACTGTATGTGTACTGTATCTGTGATGACTGTATGTGTACTGTATCTGTGATGACTGTATGTGTACTGTCTCAATGATGACTGCAGGTATGTGCCCTGCCATTGTGATGATTCGTCTACAGTAACATAGATGAGCAAAAACAGGAATGGAACAGATAACATTAATTAATGGAATGAAGGCAATACCAGGATGGAACAGCGGCAACAAGATGTATGAAAGAGTGGTAACAGCAGGGAAGAAACAGAGGCACTTATAAACATAGAATAGAGGCAATAAGAGGGAAGGAGGAGAAAATACTTGTGATAGAAGAAAGTCGGATTGCGAGAGCAGGTGCTGGGATGGAAGAAACTCGGATTAAGAGGGCAATAGCTGGGATGGAACAAGGTCGGATTAAGAGGGAAATGCCTAGCTGGGATGGAACAAGGTCGGATTAAGAGGGAAATAGCTGGGATGGAACAAATTCTACAGTTTGAGAGCCCAGAGTTAAAACCTGGCAACCAGTTCACCGGTGATCCCCTCACTAATTAACACATGTGGGATATTTTCAAGATTAGCTGTACAACACAGTCACACACAGTCAGTAGCAGTGTTCGCGTCTGGACCAGTTAAGCCGAAAGACACTTATCACCTCCTCTTATACCAGGGTTGAGGCCTCAACCAGATGAACTGTGAAATACACTCATTAACAGTCACAGCAGCGTCGTGGTTAATACCAGTTAGACTGTGAGTTACAGTCAGCAACAGTCACAGTAGCGTCGGGTCAGCACCACCTTGACTGTGACATACAATTGGCAAGTCACAGTAGTGTTGGATCAGCACCAATTAACAACAGTCATAGCAGCGTCAGGTCAGAACCCGTTGGACTGCGACACAGCCAGGTCACAGCAGGTTCTGGTCAGCACTAGTTAGATTGTGACACAAAGTCAGCAACAGTCACAGCAGTGTCAGGTCAGCATTATTTACACTGTGACACACAGTCAGCAACACTCACAGCAGTGTTAGCAGTATTTACTCTGTGATAAACAGCCAGCAACAGTCACAGCAGTGTCAGGTCAGCAGTATTTACGCTGTGACAGACAGCAACAGTCACATCATTGTCAGGTCAGCAATATTTACTCTGTGACAAACAGTCAGCAACAGTCACAGCAGTCACAGGTCAGCAGTATTTACTCTGTGACACACAGTCAGCAACGGTCACAGCAGTGTCAGGTCAGCAGTATTTACTCTGTGACACACAGTCAGCAACAGTCAGAGCAGTGTCAGGTCAGCAGTATTTACACTGTAGCACACAGTCAGCAGCAGTCACAGAAGGAGAGATGGTCAGCACCAGTTAGACTGACACTCTTTTTTATTAAGAATTCTGACACACAATAAATGAGTTCATTAGAGAGTCAGCAGAAGAGGAAGTGAAGAACATTTAAGAAACCCGAGCCACTCTTAACACAGCTGCTTACTTAATGATGAAACTCTCTCTCCCAGCATCCTGGTAGCACCAGCTGTGATGATGATAGTAGCACCAGCTGTGATGATGATAGTAGCACCAGCTGTGATGATGATAGTAGCACCAGCTGTGATGATAGTAGCACCAGCTGTGATGATAGTAGCACCAGCTGTGATGATGATAGTAGCACCAACTGTGATGATAGTAGCACCAGCTGTGATAATAGTAGCACCAGCCGTGATGATGATAGTAGCACCAGCTGTGATGATAGTAGCACCAGCTGTGATGATGATAGTAGCACCAGCTGAGACGATGATAGTAGCACCAGCTGTGATGATGATAGTAGCACCAGCTGTGATGATGATAGTAGCACCAGCTGTGATGATGATAGTAGCACCAGCTGAGATGATAGTAGCACCAGCTGTGATGATGATAGTAGCACCAGCTGTGATGATAGTAGCACCAGCTGTGATGATAGTAGCACCAGCTGTGATGACGATAGTAGCACCAGCTGTGATGATAGCAGCACCAGTTGTGATGATGATAGTAGCACCAGCTGTGCTGATGATAGCACCAGCTGTGATGATGATAGTAGCACCAGCTGTGATAATGATAGTAACACCAGCTGTGATGATAGTAGCACCAGCTGTGATGATAGTAGCACCAGCTGCGATGATAGTAGCACCAGCTGTGATGATGATAGTAGCACCAGCTTTGATGATGATAGCAGCACCAGCTGTACTGATAATAGTAGCACCAGCTGTGATGATGATAGCGCCAGCTGTGATGATGATAGTAGCACCAGCTGTGATGATGATAGTAGCACCAGCTGTGATGATGATAGTAGCACCAGCTGTGATGATGGTAGTAGCACCAGCTGTGCTGATGATAGCACCAGCTGTGCTGATGATAGTGGCACCAGCTGTGATCATAGTAGCACCAGCTGTGCTGATGATAGTAGCACCAGCTGTAATGATGATAGTAGCACCAGTTGTGATGATAGCAGCACCAGCTGTGCTGATGATAGCACCAGCTGTGATGATGATAGTAGCACCAGCTTTGATGATAGCAGAACCAGCTGTGATGATAGTAGCACCAGCTGTGATGATGATAGTAGCACCAGCTGTGATGATGATAGTAGCACCAGCTGTGATGATGAGAGTAGCACCAGCAGTGATGATGATAGTAGCACCAGCTGTGATGATGGTAGTAGCACCAGCTGTGCTGATGATAGCACCAGCTGTGCTGATGATATTAGCACCAGCTGTGATGATAGTAGCACCAGCTGTGCTGATGATAGTAGCACCAGCTGCAATGATGATAGTAGCACCAGTTGTGATGATAGCAGCACCAGCTGTGCTGATGATAGCACCAGCTGTGATGATGATAGTAGCACCAGCTTTGATGATGATAGCACCAGCTGTGATGTTAGTAGCACCAGCTGTGATGATGATAGTAGCACCAGCTGTGATGATGATAGTAGCACCAGCTGTGATGATAGTAGCACCAGCTGTGATGATGGTAGTAGCACCAGCTGTGATGATAGTAGCACCAGCTGTGCTGATGATAGTAGCACCAGCTTTGATGATGATAGCAGCACCAGCTGTGATGATAGTAGCACCAGCTGTGATGATGATAGTAGCACCAGCTGTGATGATGATAGTAGCACCAGCTGTGATGATAGTAGCACCAGCTGTGATGGTAGTAGCACCAGCTGTGCTGATGATAGCACCAGCTGTGCTGATGATAGTAGCACCAGCTGTGATGATAGTAGCACCAGCTGTGCTGATGATAGTAGCACCAGCTGTGATGATGATAGTAGCACCAGCTGCGATGATAGTAGCACCAGCTGTGATGATGATAGTAGCACCAGCTTTGATGATGATAGCAGCACCAGCTGTGCTGATGATAGTAGCACCAGCTGTGATGATGATAGCACCAGCTGTGATGACGAGAGTAGCACCAGCTGTGATGATGATAGTAGCACCAGCTGTGATGATGGTAGTAGCACCAGCTGTGCTGATGATAGCACCATCTGTGCTGATGATAGTAGCACCAGCTTTGATGATAGTAGCACCAGCTGTGCTGATGATAGTAGCACTAGCTGTGATGATGAAAGTAGCACCAGTTGTGATGATGATAGCAGCGCCAGCTGTGCTGATGATAACACCAGCTGTGATGATGATAGTAGCACCAGCTGTGATAATGATAGTAGCATCAGCTGTGATGATGATAGTAGCACCAGCTGTGATGATGATAGTAGCACCAGCTGTGATGATGATAGTAGCACCAGCTGATATGATGATAGTAGCACCAGCTTTGATGATGATAGCAGCACCAGCTGTGATGATAGTAGCACCACAAGTGATGATGATAGTAGCACCAGCTGTGACGATGATAGTAGCACCAGCTGTGATGATGATAGTAGCACCAGCTGTGATGATGGTAGTAGCACCAGCTGTGCTGATGATAGCACCAGCTGTGCTGATGATAGTAGCGCCAGCTATGATGATAGTAGCACCAGCTGTGCCGATGATAGTAGCACCAGCTGTGATGATGATAGTAGCACCAGTTGTGATGATGATAGTAGCACCAGCTGTGATGATGATAGCACCAGCTGTGATGATGATAGTAGCACCAGCTGTGATAATGATAGTATCACCAGCTGTGATGATGATAGTAACACCAGCTGTGATGATAGCACCAGCTGTGCTGATGATAGTAGCGCCAGCTGTGATGATAGTAGCACCAGCTGTGCTGATGATAGTAGCACCAGCTGTGATGATGATAGTAGCACCAGTTGTGATGATGATAGTAGCACCAGCTGTGATGATGATAGCACCAGCTGTGATGATGATAGTAGCACCAGCTGTGATAATGATAGTATCACCAGCTGTGATGATGATAGTAACACCAGCTGTGATGATAGCACCAGCTGTGATAATGATAGTATCACCAGCTGTGATGATGATAGTAGCACCAGCTGTGATGATAGTATCACCAGCTTTGATGATGATAGTAGCACCAGCTGTGATGATGATAGCAGCACCAGCTGTGATGATGATAGTAGCACCAGCTGTTTAGTGATGACAGTAGCACCAGGAGTGTTGTGATAATAGTAGCACTAACTGCGTGGTGATGATAGAAGCACCAACTGTGTTGTGATTTTAGCACCAGCTCTGTGCTGATAGTAGCACCACCTGTGTGTTGAGGATAGTATCACGAGCTGTGTGGTGATAATTGTAGCACCAGCTCTGTTGTGACGATAGTAGCACCAGCTGTGTGGCGATGATA
>NW_027201044.1:0-14479 GCF_038502225.1 Cherax quadricarinatus
TCAGTTGGGAAGTGCACCGAGTACAATAAGAAGCAGTTTTCAGGGAACCACATTACCTGCCGCAGCGCTGTATGACCCTGGTGGGTTTAGTGCTTAGTTTTGATTATAATAATACCACTACCACTAATTCTCTCCTTGTCCCGTCCCTGTCCTCCACACCTATATATACTGGCTCCCTCATTCTTTTGTAGTCTGAATGTTGTGCTGTATGACCCTTGTAGGTTTAGCGCTTCTTTTTTATTATAATAATGTCTGAATGGTTATAACTATGACCATAATTTTTAAAGGGGTGGAACGGTAAGCCAGCGGAAGGCCTCGGTCAGATGACCTAAGGCTCCAACAGCGGGTCATCTGACTAAGACCAGCGTCAGGAGACACTTGTCCTGTTTCCTGACGAACCTTACCTAACCTAACTCTGTGTTAGTGTGACTGTAAATGGTCTAAGTCGGACCGAAACGTCATCGTAAGTTTCTCTTTCTTATGTGCGACTTATTTGTGTATTATCCCTTTCTTTAGATCGACTCCGACTGTCGTCCGTTGCCAAAGCTCTATATGACTCTTATGAGTTTAGTGCTTCTGATGAATACAATAAAATAAGGGTCGGTAGTTTTTTATTTAGTTTATTTAGAGCTTCCCCATTTTTTCAAACATGATAAACGATCCTAAAAGGAATGTGCCTTGATGCAGTTAAGGAGCTCTTGGTCAAGGGAATTATCTTAGCTGTATAATCCCTACGGGTTTAGCGCTCTCCCATAACAATAATAATAATAATGTCGCCCCTATTTATTACGCCCTTTCCCCTCCGTATTCACTCATGGTTTCCCTTAATTGACCTCCCATTTATTTTCACCCTGCATCTTACTGTTTTCCTCCCTCCTTGAGAAATTCCGATGATTCATGTTTGCTCTTTCCTACTTCCATGTGCTAAAGCTCAATTGCTTACTACAACTCTTTCCTGATCGTTTCCAATCTCGGTCACATGCTATTATAGCGTACACTGATGGTTCTAAATCACCAGATGGTGTCGGGTATGTAACTGTTTCTCCTGAACTAATCACCAAAGGTCATTCATTAGAATCGACCAATATTTTCACAGCAAAGTTATGTGCAATTCTCACATGCAGTTGTTTCATAATCCCATAGTGTATTACAAACTATCCAGAAATTCGACTCCTCTCACTCCATTTTCCTTTATATACAGCCTTGGTTAAGTCGCATTTCTAGTAGGAGCACAGGCATATTAAGTTGAGTTCCTGGACATGCCGATGTTCAGGGAAATGAACATACAGATGTGTATTAGAGATAGGATGTAGACTGTGTTAGATCTGTCTTAGGGCAATATTGTATTGTGAATTTACTCACTGGACTGTAGTAGTACTGGTATTGATTTCTTTCTCATAAAATGTACCATTGAATGGTACATATGTATGTATTTTGTAAATAAAGTTTTAAATACTCGGACTGTTTTTCAGTGCTATCTAATCACCTTTGCAACTGCTGGCAACGACGTTGGTCCACACTGGACCACAGCAAATATTTTTTTTTATCAAACTACGTTTAGAATTCTAACTATATTCTTCCCACCGCTGTTAGGTGTCGAAACCTGCACTCTAGCGCTTATGTACTGGACACACGTCACACGCTCGTGGTACCTTATGAAATGATCAGCACCACTCTACGAGGACTGTCAAATTATATTGCCCATCCTACGCATCTTTATACATTGTCCACCTTTGACTTTTCAACAGAAACTAACTCACTCTTTGCCTTTTTAATGGAAACTAATGTATTATACCAACTATTACACTCGCACTAACCCTCTCCAAAAACTCCTACCGTCTTCCCTCATGGGAGGTTCCTTGACGCTGGTGAGGGGCTCTTGATCTAGGGAATTGAATCTGCTCCAATTCCCTGAATTAAGCCTGAATGCCTTCCAGGACCCCAATAGAAATAAGTCACTTTATCTTTCATTTGTTGGGTTATCTTATGTAATCTACACATATACTGCTATGTATGTAACTGTATTTATGTATACCTGTACCTTAATAAACTTCCCTCTTCCCACAGGCGCTATATAATCCCTCTGGGGATTATATAGCGCCTGTGGGAAGAGGATTTTTAACCCCGGAGGGTTAGCCACCCATGATAACCCAAGAAAGTCAATGCGTCATCGAGGACTAACTTATTTCCATTGTGGTCCTCAATCTTGTTCCCCACGATGTGACCCACACCAGTCGACTAACACCCAGGTACCTATTTGCTATTAGGTGAACAGGACAACAGGTTGAAGATTGAGACACTTATGCAGCATATGGGAATCTTTATTCAGGAAACGTTTCGCCACACAGTGGCTTCATCAGTCCAATACAAAGAGGAAGGCGTAAGGAGAGGAGGAGAATGAGGTAATCAGTCCCTCAACCTGGAGTCGATGTGTTCAGTCCATCAATCTTGTAGAATGTACAGCATAGGGCCGTAGACGTGGCTTATATACTGTAGAGATGTGAGGTGAAGCAGGCGGAGGCGGGGTCATAGTGGTACCATCCACTAGTCGAAGTAGGTCTTCGTCCAAAGGTTGAACAAGTGTTGAAGAATTCTTTGTAACAAGATCCCATGATGCTGCTGTGTCTGACAGTAGTGATGAATGGTTTGAAAAACCGACAAGTTGAAGATTGAGACACTTATGCAGCATATGGGAATCTTTATTCAGGAAACGTTTCGCCACACAGTGGCTTCATCAGTCCAATACAAAGAGGAAGGCGTAAGGAGAGGAGGAGAATGAGGTAATCAGTCCCTCAACCTGGAGTCGATGTGTTCAGTCCATCAATCTTGTAGAATGTACAGCATAGGGCCGCCTGCTTCACCTCACATCTCTACAGTATATAAGCCACGTCTACGGCCCTATGCTGTACATTCTACAAGATTGATGGACTGAACACATCGACTCCAGGTTGAGGGACTGATTACCTCATTCTCCTCCTCTCCTTACGCCTTCCTCTTTGTATTGGACTGATGAAGCCACTGTGTGGCGAAACGTTTCCTGAATAAAGATTCCCATATGCTGCATAAGTGTCTCAATCTTCAACTTGTCGGTTTTTCAAACCATTCATTACAACTGTCAGACACAGCAGCATCATGGGATCTTGTTACAAAGAATTCTTCAACACTTGTTCAACCTTTGGACGAAGACCTACTTCGACTAGTGGATGGTACCACTATGACCCCGCCTCCGCCTGCTTCACCTCACCTCACTACAGTATATAAGCCACGTCTACGGCCCTATGCTGTACATTCTACAAGATTGATGGACTGAACACATCGACTCCAGGTTGAGGGACTGATTACCTCATTCTCCTCCTCTCCTTACGCCTTCCTCTTTGTATTGGACTGATGAAGCCACTGTGTGGCAAAACGTTTCCTGAATAAAGATTCCCATATGCTGCATAAGTGTCTCAATCTTCAACTTGTCGGTTTTTCAAACCATTCATCAGGACAACAGGTGTAAGGAAATGTGTCGAAATGTTTCCATCCACCGGAAATCGAACCCGGGCCATCCGAGTGCAAAGCGAGAGCTTTAGCCACCGGGCCTGTGATAATAATAGTAATCCTACCCTCTTCATACCCCTACCCTTTGCACACGTCTATCTTCGAACACCCATACCCCCAACACGATATGACTCATATGGGTTTAGTGCATAAATTATATTATTATTTATTATTAGGCTGTTGCTCACTCGGCCTACAGAAAAGAATGCTTCTCATCTGCTCCATATTGTCGCTCGACACCACCTTCCTATAATTTTACTGCAGCATTTAGCCTTACTGAGAACCCAACTCGAAAAGTGGAAGCATGATATGAACCTCGATCATCCCACCACCAGATGGAAATTATATTTAAGAGCATGTCAGGCGATCCTAGCTCAATAATTATCCCAGGGTAAAAATACCAAAATAAACTTACTAACAATATACATCATTATAATTATTGAAAATTTAAATAATTTTCCTGTAATTTGTGTAATAACTGAAGGATGTAATAATGTTTATATAACGTAATTTAGGTGTGTAGTGTTGATGTGACTTTCAAAAGATGATAAGCCACAGAGGAACCAACATCCCCTATAATTTTTACCATTTCTTCTATGGCAATTAGAATAAAACGTAATTGTTAAAATGTGGAAAAAACTGATATTTCATTAATGAAAACGTGTTACACACCTGGAAGTGTTACTGAATCAATGGAGATGTATGTGTATAAAAAACTGAGGGGGGGAGCCGGAATATGGCGTAATGTTTGTATTGTGGTATTGAGTGATGTTAATTAATCGTGGGTTATCGGGGCCGATAGAAATATTATCGCCAAAAATCTACCAAGGTAGGAAGAATTAATGTGTAGTGTATCTGGAAAGGTCCAGATCTGTGAAATAACTATCATATTAATGCTGATAATAATGAAAAATGAGGTGCGGTCTTAACGGGATGAATTTACCGCTGCGTGGTTTGTAATGGTGTGTGTTCGCTTCCCAGTGTTTTAATTCTCACACAACAGGTAAGGTAAGTAGTTACTGGTTAATATTAGGGTACCTGCCTCCCCTCAAGGGAGGTTCCTTGACGCTGGTGAAGGGCTCTTGATCTAGGGAATTGGATCTGTGCTCTAGTTCCCTGAATTGACTTACTCACCTATATTCTCCTATATTCTCTACTCAAAGATCACTTACTCACCCAAAACCAAATAAATACTGAATAACTGACCCTTATAAATTGTATATCTTAAATGTTTCTCACAATTATATCACATAAATGTTAAACCTAAAACCGAATCTAACTTTATTATTTTTTAAATACACTACCTAACAGAATCCTTCATATGACCTGTCTTTGTAATACTCACTTGTGCTTTAAAGTAATCTGTTTACATTAATGTTTTATCACTGACTTCATCATTGCTTAGTTAACCTTAAGTTAATTTTAAGCCAGCCCGTAATGCTATGCATAGTATAAGTGGCTTTGGCATACTGCTCTTATCTGTATTTTTTTTTGTACCTCTGTATGTGTGCTCAAATTTATAATAAATAAATAAATAAATAAATAGTAACACACTTGAATTTACAAAAAAGGTGGTTTACCTCTATGTTTTACCTGGAGACCTGGAGAGAGTTCCGGGGGTCAACGCCCCCGCGGCCCGGTCTGTGACCAGGCCTCCTGGTGGATCAGAGCCTGATCAACCAGGTTGTTGCTGCTGGCTGCACGCAAACCAACGTACGAGCCACAGCCCGGCTGATCCGGAACTGACTTTAGGTGCTTGTCCAGTGCCAGCTTGAAGACTGCCAGGGGTCTGTTGGTAATCCCCCTTATGTGTGCTGGGAGGCAGTTGAACAGTCTCGGGCCCCTGACACTTATTGTATGGTCTCTTAACGTGCTAGTGACACCCCTGCTTTTCATTGGGGGGATGGTGCATCGTCTGCCAAGTCTTTTGCTTTCGTAGTGAGTGATTTTCGTGTGCAAGTTCGGTACTAGTCCCTCTAGGATTTTCCAGGTGTATATAATCATGTATCTCTCCCTCCTGCGTTCCAGGGAATACAGGTTTAGGAACCTCAAGCGCTCCCAATAATTGAGGTGTTTTATCTCCGTTATGCGTGCCATGAAAGTTCTCTGTACATTTTCTAGGTCGGCAATTTCACCTGCCTTGAAAGGTGCTGTTAGTGTGCAGCAATATTCCAGCCTAGATAGAACAAGTGACCTGAAGAGTGTCATCATGGGCTTGGCCTCCCTAGTTTTGAAGGTTCTCATTATCCATCCTGTCATTTTTCTAGCAGATGCGATTGATACAATGTTATGGTCCTTGAAGGTGAGATCCTCCGACATGATCACTCCCAGGTCTTTGACGTTGGTGTTTCGCTCTATTTTGTGGCCAGAATTTGTTTTGTACTCTGATGAAGATTTAATTTCCTCATGTTTACCATATCTGAGTAATTGAAATTTCTCATCATTGAACTTCATATTGTTTTCTGCAGCCCACTGAAAGATTTGGTTGATGTCCGCCTGGAGCTTTGCAGTGTCTGCAATGGAAGACACTGTCATGCAGATTCGGGTGTCACCTGCAAAGGAAGACACGGTGCTGTGGCTGACATCCTTGTCTATGTCGGATATGAGGATGAGGAACAAGATGGGAGTGAGTACTGTGCCTTGTGGAACAGAGCTTTTCACCATAGCTGCCTCGGACTTTACTCTGTTGACGACTACTCTCTGTGTTCTGTTAGTGAGGAAATTATAGATCCATCGACCGACTTTTCCTGTTATTCCTTTAGCACGCATTTTGTGCGCTATTACGCCATGGTCACACTTGTCGAAGGCTTTTGCAAAGTCTGTATATATTACATCTGCATTCTTTTTGTCTTCTAGTGCATTTAGGACCTTGTCGTAGTGATCCAATAGTTGAGACAGACAGGAGCGACCTGTTCTAAACCCATGTTGCCCTGGGTTGTGTAACTGATGGGTTTCTAGATGGGTGGTGATCTTGCTTCTTAGGACCCTTTCAAAGATTTTTATGATATGGGATGTTAGTACTATTGGTCTGTAGTTCTTTGCTGTTGCTTTACTGCCCCCTTTGTGGAGTGGGGCTATGTCTGTAAACTCAGCATTGTAATCCTTATAGAGAATAAACTTTGAATTTGAATTAAAACATACATCCACATCGTAACGACGCAAAAACCACTCCATCCACACTTATTTAACTTCAGTCCTTAAGCCATTGGCATTGATAGTAACACACTTGAATTTACAAAAAAGGTGGTTTACCTCTATGTTTTTGGGTCTTTCCTGTTCCCACTCGCACATTAGACTGCCCATCTTTGTCATTCGGCTTCTCGAGACCCTCCCCCTCCCCCCACACTCTACCCTTATGCTGGGACCTTGAAACTATCCCTTCTGTGACAGGCGGCTCAGCCACTTTCGCCCACGATTTCCTCCCTGGGCGCTGTCCTGGTGTCAAGACGTCGTCCATATCCGACGCTCCCGCCGAACGTTTGCGGGAGCTGCCATCCACATGCATCTCCTCGCTGGACGAAGCCTCCTGGTGAACCTCCACCACCACCTCATGCGTCCTTACGAACGTGGTTTTGTCCTGCATTTCCATGTTAGGGGATTCCTCAGTCGTTATCTCACGACACGCCGTCTAAACAACAGACCATGTTCTGTTCCATCTAGAAGGTCCTGCAACACGTCTTCCAGCAACTTATCCTGTGGCAAAACCTCAGGCCCCACAGGATCCACTGTATGCGTGGGCACGGTTGATGCATCCACAGACAGGGTGGCACACATCGTAGACTGCGTGTCCTCCTGTTGCATCTCATCACTCCAAAGCTTGGGAACTTGCCCAGCTGAGGTACCAGGCTCAGTTACGAAAGCCTCAGCCCGTAGGCCCACAGGTGACTGGTCCCGGGAGTGGCTAACCAGTCGATGGGGGCACTGGGCAGCCTTATGCTCAAAAGAGTTGCATAGTCTGCAAGTCTTCCTTTGGCCTGCGTAATGAGCAAACACCTAGGTCCTATATTTCTCCAGACGTACATAATTTAAGAGGGAATCGACTTGCGGAGCGTCATCTTGATGGTGAAGGAGCCCTCCGGGAACCCCTCGTATGGGCCCTCTCTCCACACTCCCGTGGTTGCTGCATGCACCGTTCCGTATCTGCCGAAAACATCCCGCAGATCGTACTCCTCCGCCTCGAAAGGCACATTTCTCACCTTGACCCAGATGACATATGTCGACACGTCATGTAGACACTTCCACAGCCGAATTCACTACCATTCTCCTTTCTTGAAAAGTCTCCACAATCTTGTTGTAGAAGCCGGCATTCACGAATTTTATAAATATCCTTGATATCCCATTCAAAGCTATGCCATATAATTCTTCATTGAGGATGCCGTAGACGTCTCGTATAATGCTTGGCATTAATGTGTGCATTGTAGAAACACTGAGGGAGCCTTGTGTGAATGCAACACAGACCGTGTTAACTCTCCTGCCTTGTCGGTCCGCCATCTTGTGACTTGTAGTGGTCTGTGAAAACTGTGCAGAAATCAGTTGAATCAGGAGCTACTGCGCAGCCTGTCCGCACGGCCCAATAGCGATGCGAACAATATAAAGATGTAGATTTTGAGGTTGTCAGTCCCTCAAGTTTGAGAAGAATTCTGTTTCATAGTCTGAAACGTTTTGCCTACTGTGTAGGTGAAACGTTTCGGAATAAAGATGCCTAAATGTTGCCTATGTGTCTTTCATACCAACTTGTCGGTATTGAATACCATTTTAATATTCACCATCAACAATGTTGGATGATGCATTCTTAATCAACTGCTGCATTGTCCCGATATTCATGAAGACAGTATTCTGAGCTTTTTTAATGCATCAAACAGACCAGCCATATTCTCATTGTAAGGCAAAACCAATATAGTTTTCCTGGAAGGTACTTCCCTAGGTTCAGTCGTGTAGAAAGTCTTCTTGGCTGTCAGTAATGCCATCTCAACAAAATCCCCAGGATATTTCAGTTTAGTGACTATGTTGAATATCTTATTAATTTCATCATCCAAATATTCCGGTCTACAAATACGTAAAGGTCTCAAGAATAATGTCAGAAAAACACTCCTTTTAACCTATGATTCATGATTGGAATAACAGTGAATGTGTGTGATGAAACAGTTGATTTGCTGTAAATTTAAATTTCTTGTCAACAGATGGATTAAAACATCTAAGAAGGCAATTTGTTATCTACTTCGTGCTCTGTTATAAACTTAACTGATGGTACAAAATCACTGAGTCTAGGACGGAACTCGTCAATATCGAGATCTCTAGGCTACACAGAATATCGTCTACGTATCTGAACTACTTGACTTTGCTTGGAAGTATCTTTAGGAATTCTAGTCACATACAATTCTATATACAAGTTGATGATTAATAGACTAAGCAGATTTCTCTAGGACATGACTTGTTTTTGATCATAGTATTTACCTTCAAGTACGAACTTGCAGTCCATCACACACAGCTTAATGAATTCAATAATTATGTTAGTGGGGTAGGGCATGAAGAAGTTTTTTAGTTCTTCTAGATAAGGATTCTAGTAAATAATGCTGTGATATCAAAATGTACAAGAGTAAACTTATGTGGTGGATTTAATTTTTGGAGTCTTTCTGTAAGGTGACGATATTCTTAATATGAGCATCTGAAATCTTTCCGACCATAAGAGTTAGAAGCTTAACTAGCCATTTGGATAGAATGCATGCAGCCGAACTTATAATAGAACAGCCTGGATTACTGGTTTATGGGCTGTAATTAAGTTATAAAGATACGGTAGAGTTGTCGTCCTGGCTAACAGACATTTAATTCAGCATTCCCCTTCAATAACTTTTTAAGTCGTTCATTGAAGTGAGTTGATGTGTTCGAGGAGGTTGCTAGAGGTTCGTACTTTCCATTATCCCTTAGTAAGCTGTTCATCTTATCAGAATATTCAATTTCATCTAAAATGACAAATTTGTTAGATTTATCAGCTTGCGTAAGTTGCAAGGTCTGATCGTTACGGAGATCGCTATGTGCTTTCATAAATCACAGAGGGCAGTTGAGAAGCACTGGATGGAGTAAGGTACCATAGACCATCCCTTTGCAGATATTAAAGGTACAAAACAACTTAGCTATATCTACATAATTAATATTCCTAGTTGGGAGAGCGAAACTTAATCCAAACAATAGAAATCATATTAGCCCAACATAAGTATTCAGTACAGAAGGTTCAGGAGTTGAATGCAATTTTTTATCATTTTAGTACTTGCAATCATCTGTTGGGGTGGGCAGCAGACCAGGTCATTGTACCCAAGAGTTTCATTACAGAAAGGAACGTAATTGAATCCTTTCTTATCAAACATGATAGGAATGTCTTACATAATTCAAGTGATGGAATATACAACCTCAACAGCTGTTTAGTAGAGTCATTTGTGCACAATCTTAAGCAAGGATGTTATACAAAAATCCCTGGATTGCTCACTTTGGAATGATTGCACATAAGGATTTGATGACATTAGATCAAGGTTCTCTACACATGTCTTTCACGTTTCACCCATCTGAGATTTTGCCCATCTGTGGCGAAGTGTACAAACTCGATATCTGTTTAGTGTCAGTTGCGCACAATCTTAAGCTAGGATGCTATACAAAAATCCCTGATTGTTCATTATGTAACTGGTCCTTATGAGGATTTGAGTGACATTAGACCAGTGTTCGTAACACCTGTCCTTTACATTTCACCCTTCCGAGATCCTGTCAGCCCATGTCGAAAATAGGGTATGCCGGGAACGTCTAAAATTAACATCCCTTTATGTAGGCGAAAGTATACCAATGTTAGCATTCAATTTCTCTTTCCGTTTTGAGGGTAAACTGTGATAGCCCGTTCTACACATTTAGCCCATTGGAAATTGAGTTTCACTCTCAGTTTCACCATATTCGGTCTATTCTGAAAAGTACATTTTTGTGTGTGTAGTAGCCTACCCTCAAGTATTTCCAGATCCGTCCTCACTGCTTCTTCCTCGGAAATTCTGTTCTCACAAGTTTGTCCCTTAGAGACTCATCCTTCCTCCAGGCGATCATCGGGGTTCATCAGGAAAGTGCTCCATCCAAAATGCTTGTTGGAATTCTTCATTGATCCATGTCCACAGCTCCTTTAGCTGTCTTGATTTCCCAGAAAAATAGTTGACTGTACAAGGATGGTAGAATGTTCCTTGTGTCTACCTCTGTTTTTCGATGCCAGAAGCTGTTCTCTTCTGACTGCCTTGAGTTTTCGTTCTGCAAGCCTAAGACTTGAAGAAATTCCACATATCCTTTAGGGAGTTTTCAAAACAGGAATCGTCGCTGCAAATTTGTTTGATCCTTAATGCTAAGGAGTAGGGTAGTGATTGCTTCAAGTTTCTTGGGTGCGATGATATCCATAGAAAGTATTGATGGGCATTACCTGGTTTGTAATAGGTTTTGCTGTATATTTCTCTCTCCTTATTCAGGTAAGTCACTGTATCCAGGAATGGCAGATCTGTACTGCTATGTCCTGAAGTGAACTTCAGGGATGGGTGTGCTCTTTTTGCCCAAGTTTTTAATTCTTCCACCCTTTCGTCTCCCCCTCTTATCACAGTAAACGTCATCTATGTATCTCATGTAGGTAACTGTGTCCGGTCCCTTTTCTCTGTACCTTTCCAAAGTGCAGTGTACAAAAATTTCTGCCACAGCGACGCTCACAGAAACCCCTATTACTGTTCCTATCTTTTGCCTGTAGACTTTACTGTTAAATTTAAGGACAGTATCCTTCATAATGTTGACTAGTGCTCTCTGCACGATTTGGCCACTGGGCGGCTTCTTGATTCCCAACTTTAATAAATCCTCTCTAATCTTATCTATGTTGTCCTCATAGAACTGTGATACCGCCCTTGCCGCTTCTTCTTGTGGTATAGATGGATACAGGGAATATATCCAAAGAGATCCTCCTTAGGTCTGTCGGGGCTGTCCTTACTTATTTCATTATTCTTTCCACTTCTGTTAGCAAATGTGTAGTATCCCTGATTCTTTCTGGCAGAAGTTCTAGTAGTGGCATCAGCAGGGCTGACATCACCTTGTCTACGGGTCTTGTTGGTGCTACACATCCTGAGAACACTGGTCTAGTCTTGAACGTCCCTGTTTCTGTGCCCTTGACCATATGTATCTTGGGAAGAAAGTACATGTTAGGTATTCTGGATTTAAAACTGAGTAGCCTCTCTCTTAAGGCTACTGATATAACTCCTCTCTTCCCCTCGTTGTTATATAGGTCTAAAATTAGTTCTTTACCACTGTTCTTAATTTCCTGAAATGTAATTTCTGGTTCTGCTAATTCTTTATATGTTTCCCTATTAACATGCTTGTTACCTGCTTTTATGTCGTTGGACCCTTTGAAAACTACAATCTCCGAACCCTTGTCTACATCCGAGATCACCATGTCTTCCCTGCTCTTCAGGGTCTTACCATAAGAACATAGGAAAGAAGGAACACTGCAACAGGCCTACTGACCCATGCGGAGCAGGTCCTGTCCCCCCCCCCAGATTAGACCAATGACCCACCCCCAGGATTATCCCAATGACCCACCCAGTCTGGTCATCCCCACTCAAGGATGGAGCACTGTACCAGACCCAGCAGCTCAAGCTAGTAAGGTCCAACTTACACCCACCCACACCAACTCATGTATTTATCTAACCTATTTTTAAAACTACACAACGTTTTAGCCTCAATAACTGTACTCGGGAGCTTGTTCCACTCATCCACAACTCTATTACCAAACCAGTACTTTCCTATATCCTTCCTGAATCTGAATTTTTCCAACTTGAAACCATTGCTGCGAGTCCTGTCTTGGCTGGAAATTTTCAGCACACTATTTACATCCCCTATATTTATTCCTGTTTTCCATTTATACACCTCGATCATATCCTTTCTAATTCTACGCCTTTCGAGAGAGTGCAGATTCAGGGCCTTCAGTCTATCCTAAGTAAGTAAGTAAGTAAATTTATTCAGGTATACACAAATACAGTTACATAGATTTATCATACATAGCAGCATATGTGTAAAGAACCTAGCATAACCCATAGGGAAGATTTCTGATACATGGGATCATCTTTGTCATCCTCCTTTGTACGTTTTCCAGAGCATTTATATCCATTCTGTAATACGGTGACCAGAACTGAGCAGCTTAGTCTAAATGAGGCCTAACCAAGGATACATAGAGTTGAAGAACAACCTGAGGACTTCTATTATTTATACTTCTAGATATGAAGCCAGAATTCTGTTAGCTTTATTGCGAACACTAATGCACTCTTGTCTTGGTTTTAGGTGACTGCTAACCAGAACTCCTAAATCCTTTTCGCAATCGGTAGTATTAAGATCTACATTATTTAGTTTATATGTGGCATGGTTATTTAACTGTCCAACATTTAGAACTTGGCATTTGTCAATATTAAACTGCATCTGCCACTTCTCCGACCATTGCGTCAGTCTATTCAAATCATCCTGGAGTGCTCTAATGTACTCATTAGAATGAATTGGACGACCTATTTTGGTGTCATCAGCAAATTTGTTTATGTCGCTATTTATTCCCTCATCTATGTCGTCTATGTAAATTGTGAACAACAACGGGCCCAACACTGACCCCAGAGGAACACCGCTTGTGACGTGCCCCCATTCTGATTTCTCCCCATTTATGCAAACTTTCTGCTGTCTATTTGTCACGACCCTCGAGAAACTGTAGCCAAACAGATTCTGTGTTCGATGTTTCTAATCTTATATCATGTCTAAGACAACAATTTAAATTTTATCTGACATACATCGCCACTCCACCACCCTTCCTGTTGACCCAGTCAGTGTGGAATAGTTTATAACCCTGTATGTTGCATTCAGAAGGCATTTCTCTATCTTTCAGGTTGAACCAGGTCTCTGTTATACCAATAATATCTATATTACCTACACTTGCAAATAATTTTAGCTAATCTATCTTATTTCTTAGACTCCTACTATTTGTATAGTAAACCTTAAGGGAGCTAGTCACTCGTTGCCCTCTACTATCTCTCTTTGTTTGTTGATCAATTGATTTACCATTACTAGCAACTTTATTTTGAATATTGTCTTTTAAACATATCCCTGAGGTATCCCGGTAATAACTGCTGTTTTTAGCCCTAATGCTGCAGCCTGATTGTTTCCCACAAACACCCATACCTCTATAATCTATCAGTTTAAATTCCTAGACAAATCATCAATTACCCTCTCAATTGAATTGGCTAATGCAACCACTCCATCCCCAGAGAGATGAACCCCATCCCTTGCATACATACCACGTTTGCCGAAGTAAAGGTCCCAGTTATCAATAAATGGGATTGCAAGTTCCTTGCAGTACCTGTCTAGCCAGCGATTTATACCAATTGCCCTAGACATCCATTCATTGCCCACTCCCTTTCTAGGCAAAATGCTACATATGACTGGGATCCCTCCCTTAGACCTAACTACTTCTATGGCTGACCTGTACTTATCCAGCAGCTCCTCTCTCCTGCCCTTCCCAATGTCATTACACCCAGCACTAAGACAGATAATGGGCTTGTTCCCATTACCTACCATAATATTATCCAACCTGCTGACTATGTCGCCAACTCCAGCTCCAGGAGGGCACACGCTCTGTCTGACCTCTCTGTCTGTTACAAAATGCACGGTCCATATATCTTACCTGAGAATCGCCTACTATTAAAATATTCTTACCTTGATTAGCTGGGGAATCAGTGGTACCTTCAACCTCACTAACCACTGAAATACACTCGTCTTGGAGAACAGAGAATCGATTTCCTACCTTCACATCTTCTCTATTAACTCTCCTCATCACTTGCTTTAAGACTAGGTCTATATCTCCTATGCTTCTTTTTCCTTAGTGCTTGTTTGATATCGTCCATCTTTT
>NW_027201045.1:0-14470 GCF_038502225.1 Cherax quadricarinatus
TTGTTCTTGATCCAGGGAAGTGTGGTCAACCTTCCTTGTTCGTGATCCAGGGAAGTGTAGTCAACCTTCCTTGTTCTTGATCCAGGGAACTGTGGTCAACCTTCCTTGTTCTTGATCCAGGGAAGTGTAGTCAACCTTCCTTGTTCTTGATCCAGGGAAGTGTAGTCAACCTTCCTTGTTCTTGATCCAGGGAAGTGTGGTCAACCTTCCTTGTTCTTGATCCAGAGAAGTGTAGTCAACCTTCCTTGTTCTTGATCCAGGGAAGTGTAGTCAACCTTCCTTGTTCTTGATCCAGGGAAGTGTGGTCAACCTTCCTTGTTCTTGATCCAGGGAAGTGTGGTCAACCTTCCTTGTCTTGTCAACGTGGTCAACCTTCCTTGTTCTTGATCCAGGGAAATGTAGTCAACCTTCCTTGTTCTTGATCCAGGGAAGTGTGGCCAACCTTCCTTGTTCTTGATCCAGGGAAGTGTGGTCAACCTTCCTTGTTCTTGATCCAGGGAAGTGTTGTCAACCTTCCTTGTTCTTGATCCAGGGAAGTGTAGTCAACCTTCCTTGTTCTTGATCCAGGGAAGTGTAGTCAATCTTCCTTGTTCTTGATCCAGGGAAATGTAGTCAACCTTCCTTGTTCTTGATCCAGGGAAGTGTGAACCTTCCTTGTGATAGGGAAGTGTAGTTTCTGGTCTTGATCCAGGGAAGTGTAGTCAACCTTCCTTGTTCTTGATCCAGGGAAGTGTGGTCAACCTTCCTTGTTCTTGATCCAGGGAAGTGTGGTCAACCTTCCTTGTTCTTGATCCAGGGAAGTGTGGTCAACCTTTCTTGTTCTTGATCCAGGGAAGTGTGGTCAACCTTCCTTGCTCTTGATCCAGGGAAGTGTGGTCAACCTTCCTAGTTCTTGATCCAGGGAATTGTGGTCAACCTTCCTTGTTCTTGATCCAGGGAAGTGTGGTCAACCTTCCTTGTTCTTGATCCAGGGAAGTGTGGTTAACCTTCCTTTTTCTTGATCCAGAGAAGTGTGGTCAACCTTCCTTGTTCTTAATACAGGGAAGTGTAGTCAAACTTCCCTGTTCTTGATCCAAGAAGTGTGGTTAACCTTCCTTGTTCTTGAAGCAGGGAAGTGCAGTCAACCTTCCATGTTCTTGATCCAGGGAAGTGTGGTAAATCTTCCTTGTTCTTGATCCAGGGAAGTGTAGTCAATCTTCCTTGTTCTTGATCCAGGGAAGTGTGGTCAATCAACCTTCAGGGAAGTTGTTCTTGTTCTTGATCCAGGAAGTGTAGTCAACCTTCCTTTTTCTTGATCCAGGGAAGTGTAGTCAACCTTCCTTGTTCTTGATCCAGGGAAGTGTGGTCCAGGGAAACCTTCCTTGTTCTTGATCCAGGGAAGTGTGGTCAACCTTCCTTGTTCTTGATCCAGGGAAGTGTGGTCAACCTTCCTTGTTCTTGATCCAGGGAAATGTAGTCAACCTTCCTTGTTCTTGATCCAGGGAAGTGTAGTCAATCTTCCTTGTTCTTGATCCAGGGAAGTGTGGTCTACCTTCCTTCTTCTTGATCCAGGGAATTGTGGTCAACCTTTATTGTTCTTGATCCAGAGAAGTGTGGTCAACCTTCCTTGTTCTTGATCCAGGGAAGTGTAGTCAACCTTCCTTGTTCTTGATCCAGGGAAGTGTGGTCAACCTTCCTTGTTCTTGATCCAGGGAAGTGTGGTCAACCTTCCTTGTTCTTGATCCAGGGAAGTGTGGTCAACCTTCATTGTTCTTGATCCAGAGAAGTGTGGTCAACCTTCCTTGTTCTTGATCCAGGGAAGTGTAGTCAACCTTCCTTGTTCTTGATCCAGGGAAGTGTGGTCAACCTTCCTTGTTCTTGATCCAGGGAAGTGTGGTCAACCTTCCTTGTTCTTGATCCAGGGAAGTGTAGTCAACCTTCCTTGTTCTTGATCCAGGGAAGTGTAGTCAACCTTCCTTGTTCTTGATCCAGGGAAGTGTAGTCAACCTTCCTTGTTCTTGATCCAGGGAAGTGTGGTCAACCTTCCTTGTTCTTGATCCAGGGAAGTGTGGTCAACCTTCCTTGTTCTTGATCCAGGGAAGTGTAGTCAACCTTCCTTGTTCTTGATCCAGGGAAGTGTGGTCAACCTTCCTTGTTCTTGATCCAGAGATGTGTGGTCAACCTTCCTTGTTCTTGATCCAGGGAAGTGTAGTCAACCTTCCTTGTTCTTGATCCAGGGAAGTGTAGTCAACCTTCCTTGTTCTTGATCCAGGGAAGTGTGGTCAACCTTCCTTGTTCTTGATCCAGGGAAGTGTGGTCAACCTTCCTTGTTCTTGATCCAGGGAAGTGTAGTCAACCTTCCTTGTTCTTGATCCAGGGAAGTGTGGTCAACCTTCCTTGTTCTTGATCCAGGGAAGTGTGGTCAACCTTCCTTGTTCTTGATCCAGGGAAGTGTGGTCAACCTTCCTTGTTCTTGATCCAGGGAAGTGTAGTCAACCATCCTTGCTCTTGATCCTGATGTCAACCTTCCTTTCTTGATCCAGGGAAGTGTGGTCAACCTTCCTTGTTCTTGATCCAGGGAAGTGTAGTCAACCTTCCTTGTTCTTGATCCAGGGAAGTGTGGTCAACCTTCCTTGTTCTTGATCCAGGGAAGTGTGGTCAACCTTCCTTGTTCTTGATCCAGGGAAGTGTAGTCAACCTTCCTTGTTCTTGATCCAGGGAAGTGTGGTCAACCTTCCTTGTTCTTGATCCAGGGAAGTGTAGTCAACCTTCCTTGTTCTTGATCCAGGGAAGTGTGGTCAACCTTCCTTGTTCTTGATCCAGGGAAGTGTGGTCAACCTTCCTTGTTCTTGATCCAGGGAAGTGTAGTCAACCTTCCTTGTTCTTGATCCAGGGAAGTGTGGTCAACCTTCATTGTTCTTGATCCAGAGAAGAGTGGTCAACCTTCCTTGTTCTTGATCCAGGGAAGTGTAGTCAACCTTCCTTGCTCTTGATCCTTGGAAGTGTAGTCAACCTTCCTTGCTCTTGATCCAGGGAAGTGTGGTTAACCTTCCTTGTTCTTGATCCAGGGAAGTGTGGTCAACCTTCCTTGTTCTTGATCCAGGGAAGTGTAGTCAACCTTCCTTGTTCTTGATCCAGGGAAGTGTAGTCAATCTTCCTTGTTCTTGATCCAGGGAAGTGTGGTCTACCTTCCTTGTTCTTGATCCAGGGAAGTGTAGTCAACCTTCCTTGTTCTTGATCCAGGGAAGTGTGGTCTACCTTGTTCTTGATCCAGGGAAGTGTAGTCAATCTTCCTTGTTCTTGATCCAGGGAAGTGTAGTCAATCTTCCTTGTTCTTGATCCAGGGAAGTGTAGTCAATCTTCCTTGTTCTTGATCCAGGGAAGTGTAGTCAATCTTCCTTGTTCTTGATCCAGGGAAGTGTAGTCTCGCATACTGTGTCTCGTGGCTCACTGGTAGCACACTGACCTCGCATACTGTGTCTCGTGGCTCACTGGTAGCACACTGACCTCGCATACTGTGTCTCGTGGCTCACTGGTAGCACACTGACCTCGCATACTGTGTCTCGTGGCTCACTGGTAGCACACTGACCTCGCATACTGTGTCTCGTGGCTCACTGGTAGCACACTGACCTCGCATACTGTGTCTCGTGGCTCACTGGTAGCACACTGACCTCGCATACTGTGTCTCGTGGCTCACTGGTAGCACACTGACCTCGCATACTGTGTCTCGTGGCTCACTGGTAGCACACTGACCTCGCATACTGTGTCTCGTGGCTCACTGGTAGCACACTGACCTCGCATACTGTGTCTCGTGGCTCACTGGTAGCACACTGACCTCGCATACTGTGTCTCGTGGCTCACTGGTAGCACACTGACCTCGCATACTGTGTCTCGTGGCTCACTGGTAGCACACTGACCTCGCATACTGTGTCTCGTGGCTCACTGGTAGCACACTGACCTCGCATACTGTGTCTCGTGGCTCACTGGTAGCACACTGACCTCGCATACTGTGTCTCGTGGCTCACTGGTAGCACACTGACCTCGCATACTGTGTCTCGTGGCTCACTGGTAGCACACTGACCTCGCATACTGTGTCTCGTGGCTCACTGGTAGCACACTGACCTCGCATACTGTGTCTCGTGGCTCACTGGTAGCGCACTGACCTCGCATACTGTGTCTCGTGGCTCACTGGTAGCGCACTGACCTCGCATACTGTGTCTCGTGGCTCACTGGTAGCACACTGACCTCGCATACTGTGTCTCGTGGCTCACTGGTAGCGCACTGACCTCGCATACTGTGTCTCGTGGCTCACTCACTGGTAGCACACTGACCTCGCATACTGTGTCTCGTGGCTCACTGGTAGCGCACTGACCTCGCATACTGTGTCTCGTGGCTCACTGGTAGCGCACTGACCTCGCATACTGTGTCTCGTGGCTCACTGGTAGCGCACTCACAACGCATACTGTGTCTCGTGGCTCACTGGTAGCGCACTCACCTCGCATACTGTGTGTCGTGGCTCACTGGTAGCGCACTGACCTCACATACTGTGTCTCGTGGCTCAGTGGTAGCGCACTCACCTCGCATACTGTGTCTCGTGGCTCACTGTTAGCGCACCTCGCATACTGTGTCTCGTGGCTCACTGGTAGCGCACTCACCTAGCGTACTGTGTCTCGTGGCTCACTGGTAGCGCACTCACCTAGCATACTGTGTCTCGTGGCTCACTGGTAGCGCACTCACCTCGCATACTGTGTCTCGTGGCTCACTGGTAGCGCACTCACCTCGCATACTGTGTCTCGTGGCTCACTGGTAGCGCACTGACCTCGCATACTGTGTCTCGTGGTTCACTGGTAGCGCACTCACCTCGCATACTGTGTCTCGTGGCTCACTGGTAGCGCACTCACCTCGCATACTGTGTCTCGTGGCTCACTGGTAGCGCACTGACCTCGCATACTGTGTCTCGTGGCTAACTGGTAGCGCACTGACCTCGCATACTGTGTCTCGTGGCTCACTGGTAGCGCACTGACCTCGCATACTGTGTCTCGTGGCTCACTGGTAGCGCACTGACCTCGCATACAGTGTCTCGTGGCTCACTGGTAGCGCACTGACCTCGCATACTGTGTCTCGTGGCTATCTGGTAGCGCACTGACCTCGTACTGTGTCTCGTGGCTCACTGGTAGCGCACTGACCTCGCATACTGTGTCTCGTGGCTCACTGGTAGCGCACTGACCTCGCATACTGTGTCTCGTGGCTCACTGGTAGCGCACTCACCTCGCATACTGTGTCTCGTGGCTCACTGGTAGCGCACTCACCTCGCATACTGTGTCTCGTGGCTCACTGGTAGCGCACTGACCTCGCATACTGTGTCTCGTGGCTCACTGGTAGCGCACTCACCTCGCATACTGTGTCTCGTGGCTCACTGGTAGCGCACTGACCTCGCATACTGTGTCTCGTGGCTCACTGGTAGCGCACTCACCTCGCATACTGTGTCTCGTGGCTCACTGGTAGCGCACTCACCTCGCATACTGTGTCTCGTGGCTCACTGGTAGCGCACTCACCTCGCATACTGTGTCTCGTGGCTCACTGGTAGCGCACTGACCTCGCATACTGTGTCTCGTGGCTCACTGGTAGCGCACTCACCTCGCATACTGTGTCTCGTGGCTCACTGGTAGCGCACTGACCTCGCATACTGTGTCTCGTGGCTCACTGGTAGCACACTGACCTCGCATACTGTGTCTCGTGGCTCACTGGTAGCACACTGTCCTCACATACTGTGTCTCGTGGCTCACTGGTAGCGTGGCTCACTAGCACACTGACCTCGCATACTGTGTCTCGTGGCTCACTGGTAGCACACTGACCTCACATACTGTGTCTCGTGGCTCACTGGTAGCGCACTGACCTCGCATACTGTGTCTCGTGGCTCACTGGTAGCGCACTGACCTCGCATACTGTGTCTCGTGGCTCACTGGTAGCGCACTGACCTCGCATACTGTGTCTCGTGGCTCACTGGTAGCGCACTGACCTCGCATACTGTGTCTCGTGGCTCACTGGTAGCACACTGACCTCGCATACTGTGTCTCGTGGCTCACTGGTAGCGCACTGACCTCGCATACTGTGTCTCGTGGCTCACTGGTAGCACACTGACCTCGCATACTGTGTCTCGTGGCTCACTGGTAGCGCACTGACCTCGCATACTGTGTCTCGTGGCTCACTGGTAGCGCACTGACCTCGCATACTGTGTCTCGTGGCTCACTGGTAGCGCACTGACCTCGCATACTGTGTCTCGTGGCTCACTGGTAGCGCACTGACCTCGCATACTGTGTCTCGTGGCTCACTGGTAGCGCACTCACCTCGCATACTGTGTCTCGTGGCTCACTGGTAGCGCACTCACCTCGCATACTGTGTCTCGTGGCTCACTGGTAGCGCACTCACCTCGCATACTGTGTCTCGTGGCTCACTGGTAGCGCACTCACCTCGCATACTGTGTCTCGTGGCTCACTGGTAGCGCACTCACCTCGCATACTGGGTCTCGTGGCTCACTGGTAGCGCACTCACCTCGCATACTGTGTCTCGTGGCTCACTGGTAGCGCACTCACCTCGCATACTGTGTCTCGTGGCTCACTGGTAGCGCACTCACCTCGCATACTGTGTCTCGTGGCTCACTGGTAGCGCACTCACCTCGCATACTGTGTCTCGTGGCTCACTGGTAGCGCACTCACCTCGCATACTGTGCCTCGTGGCTCACTGGTAGCGCACTCACCTCGCATACTGTGTCTCGTGGCTCACTGGTAGCGCACTCACATCGCATACTGTGTCTCGTGGCTCACTGGTAGCGCACTCACCTCGCATACTGTGTCTCGTGGCTCACTGGTAGCGCACTCACCTCGCATACTGTGTCTCGTGGCTCACTGGTAGCGCACTCACCTCGCATACTGTCTGTGGCTCGTAGGCTCATACTGTGTCTCGTGGCTCACTGGTAGCGCACTCACCTCGCATACTGTGTCTCGTGGCTCACTGGTAGCGCACTCACCTCGCATACTGTGTCTCGTGGCTCACTGGTAGCGCACTCACCTCGCATACTGTGTCTCGTGGCTCACTGGTAGCGCACTCACCTCGCATACTGTGTCTCGTGGCTCACTGGTAGCGCACTCACCTCGCATACTGTGTCTCGTGGCTCACTGGTAGCGCACTCACCTCGCATACTGTGTCTCGTGGCTCACTGGTAGCGCACTCACCTCGCATACTGTGTCTCGTGGCTCACTGGTAGCGCACTCACCTCGCATACTGTGTCTCGTGGCTCACTGGTAGCGCACTCACCTCGCATACTGTGTCTCGTGGCTCACTGGTAGCGCACTCACCTCGCATACTGTGTCTCGTGGCTCACTGGTAGCGCACTCACCTCGCATACTGTGTCTCGTGGCTCACTGGTAGCGCACTGACCTCGCATACTGTGTCTCGTGGCTCACTGGTAGCGCACTGACCTCGCATACTGTGTCTCGTGGCTCACTGGTAGCGCACTCACCTCGCATACTGTGTCTCGTGGCTCACTGGTAGCGCACTCACCTCGCATACTGTGTCTCGTGGCTCACTGGTAGCGCACTGACCTCGCATACTGTGTCTCGTGGCTCACTGGTAGCGCACTCACCTCGCATACTGTGTCTCGTGGCTCACTGGTAGCGCACTCACCTCGCATACTGTGTCTCGTGGCTCACTGGTAGCGCACTCACCTCGCATACTGTGTCTCGTGGCTCACTGGTAGCGCACTCACCTCGCATACTGTGTCTCGTGGCTCACTGGTAGCGCACTCACCTCGCATACTGTGTCTCGTGGCTCACTGGTAGCGCACTCACCTCGCATACTGTGTCTCGTGGCTCACTGGTAGCGCACTCACCTCGCATACTGTGTCTCGTGGCTCACTGGTAGCGCACTCACCTCGCATACTGTGTCTCGTGGCTCACTGGTAGCGCACTCACCTCGCATACTGTGTCTCGTGGCTCACTGGTAGCGCACTCACCTCGCATACTGTGTCTCGTGGCTCACTGGTAGCGCACTCACCTCGCATACTGTGTCTCGTGGCTCACTGGTAGCGCACTCACCTCGCATACTGTGTCTCGTGGCTCACTGGTAGCGCACTCACCTCGCATACTGTGTCTCGTGGCTCACTGGTAGCGCACTGACCTCGCATACTGTGTCTCGTGGCTCACTGGTAGCGCACTGACCTCGCATACTGTGTCTCGTGGCTCACTGGTAGCGCACTGACCTCGCATACTGTGTCTCGTGGCTCACTGGTAGCGCACTGACCTCGCATACTGTGTCTCGTGGCTCACTGGTAGCGCACTGACCTCGCATACTGTGTCTCGTGGCTCACTGGTAGCGCACTGACCTCGCATACTGTGTCTCGTGGCTCACTGGTAGCGCACTGACCTCGCATACTGTGTCTCGTGGCTCACTGGTAGCGCACTGACCTCGCATACTGTGTCTCGTGGCTCACTGGTAGCGCACTGACCTCGCATACTGTGTCTCGTGGCTCACTGGTAGCGCACTCACCTCGCATACTGTGTCTCGTGGCTAACTGGTAGCGCACTGACCTCGCATACTGTGTCTCGTGGCTCACTGGTAGCGCACTCACCTCGCATACTGTGCGTCGTGGCTCACTTGTAGAGCACTCACCTCGCATACTGTGTCTCGTGGCTCACTGGTAGAGCACTCACCTCGCATACTGTGTCTCGTGGCTCACTGGTAGAGCACTCACCTCGCATACTCGCATACTGTGTCTCGTGGCTCACTGGTAGCGCACTCACCTCGCATACTGTGTCTCGTGGCTCACTCACTGGTCACTGGTAGCACTCACCTCGCATACTGTGTCTCGTGGCTCACTGGTAGCGCACTCACCTCGCATACTGTGTCTCGTGGCTCACTGGTAGCGCACTCACCTCGCATACTGTGTCTCGTGGCTCACTGGTAGCGCACTCACCTCGCATACTGCGTCTCGTGGCTCACTGGTAGCGCACTCACCTCGCATAATGTGTCTCGTGGCTCACTGGTAGCGCACTCACCTCGCATACTGTGTCTCGTGGCTCACTGGTAGCGCACTCACCTCGCATACTGGGTGTCGTGGCTCACTGGTAGCGCACTCACCTCGCATACTGCGTCTCGTGGCTCACTGGTAGCGCACTCACCTCGCATACTGTGTCTCGTGGCTCACTGGTAGCGCACTCACCTCGCATACTGTGTCTCGTGGCTCACTGGTAGCGCACTCACCTCGCATACTGGGTGTCGTGGCTCACTGGTAGCGCACTCACCTCGCATACTGGGTGTCGTGGCTCACTGGTAGCGCACTCACCTCGCATACTGTGTGTCGTGGCTCACTGGTAGCGCACTCACCTCGCATACTGGGTGTCGTGGCTCACTGGTAGCGCACTCACCTCGCATACTGTGTCTCGTGGCTCACTGGTAGCGCACTCACCTCGCATACTGTGTCTCGTGGCTCACTGGTAGCGCACTCACCTCGCATACTGGGTGTCGTGGCTCACTGGTAGCGCACTCACCTCGCATACTGTGTCTCGTGGCTCACTGGTAGCGCACTCACCTCGCATACTGTGTGTCGTGGCTCACTGGTAGCGCACTCACCTCGCATACTGTGTCTCGTGGCTCACTGGTAGCGCACTCACCTCGCATACTGTGTCTCGTGGCTCACTGGTAGCGCACTCACCTCGCATACTGTGTCTCGTGGCTCACTGGTAGCGCACTCACCTCGCATACTGGGTGTCGTGTCTCACTGGTAGCGCACTCACCTCGCATACTGCGTCTCGTGGCTCACTGGTAGCGCACTCACCTCGCATACTGAGTCTCGTGGCTCACTGATAGCGCACTCACCTCGCATACTGAGTCTCGTGGCTTACTGGTAGCGCACTCACCTCGCATACTGGGTGTCGTGGCTCACTGGTAGCGCACTCACCTCGCATACTGAGTCTCGTGGCTTACTGGTAGCGCACTCACCTCGCATACTGGGTGTCGTGGCTCACTGGTAGCGCACTCACCTCGCATACTGGGTGTCGTGGCTCACTGGTAGCGCACTCACCTCGCATACTGGGTCTCGTGGCTCACTGGTAGCGCACTCACCTCGCATACTGTGTCTCGTGGCTCACTGGTAGCGCACTCACCTCGCATACTGTGTCTCGTGGCTCACTGGTAGCGCACTCACCTCGCATACTGGGTGTCGTGGCTTACTGGTAGCGCACTCACCTCGCATACTGGGTGTCGTGGCTCACTGGTAGCGCACTCACCTCGCATACTGCGTCTCGTGGCTCACTGGTAGCGCACTCACCTCGCATACTGTGTCTCGTGGCTCACTGGTAGCGCACTCACCTCGCATACTGTGTCTCGTGGCTCACTGGTAGCGCACTCACCTCGCATACTGGGTGTCGTGGCTCACTGGTAGCGCACTCACCTCGCATACTGGGTGTCGTGGCTCACTGGTAGCGCACTCACCTCGCATACTGGGTGTCGTGGCTCACTGGTAGCGCACTCACCTCGCATACTGGGTGTCGTGGCTCACTGGTAGCGCACTCACCTCGCATACTGTGTGTCGTGGCTCACTGGTAGCGCACTCACCTCGCATACTGTGTCTCGTGGCTCACTGGTAGCGCACTCACCTCGCATACTGAGTCTCGTGGCTCACTGGTAGCGCACTCACCTCGCATACTGTGTCTCGTGGCTCACTGGTAGCGCACTCACCTCGCATACTGGGTGTCGTGGCTCACTGGTAGCGCACTCACCTCGCATACTGGGTGTCGTGGCTCACTGGTAGCGCACTCACCTCGCATACTGGGTGTCGTGGCTCACTGGTAGCGCACTCACCTCGCATACTGTGTCTCGTGGCTCACTGGTAGCGCACTCACCTCGCATACTGCGTCTCGTGGCTCACTGGTAGCGCACTCACCTCGCATACTGAGTCTCGTGGCTCACTGGTAGCGCACTCACCTCGCATACTGAGTCTCGTGGCTTACTGGTAGCGCACTCACCTCGCATACTGCGTCTCGTGGCTCACTGGTAGCGCACTCACCTCGCATACTGAGTCTCGTGGCTCACTGGTAGCGCACTCACCTCGCATACTGTGTCTCGTGGCTCACTGGTAGCGCACTCACCTCGCATACTGAGTCTCGTGGCTCACTGGTAGCGCACTCACCTCGCATACTGGGTGTCGTGGCTCACTGGTAGCGCACTCACCTCGCATACTGAGTCTCGTGGCTCACTGGTAGCGCACTCACCTCGCATACTGGGTGTCGTGGCTCACTGGTAGCGCACTCACCTCGCATACTGAGTCTCGTGGCTCACTGGTAGCGCACTCACCTCGCATACTGGGTGTCGTGGCTTACTGGTAGCGCACTCACCTCGCATACTGGGTGTCGTGGCTCACTGGTAGCGCACTCACCTCGCATACTGGGTGTCGTGGCTCACTGGTAGCGCACTCACCTCGCATACTGGGTGTCGTGGCTTACTGGTAGAGCACTCACCTCGCATACTGGGTGTCGTGGCTCACTGGTAGCGCACTCACCTCGCATACTGGGTGTCGTGGCTTACTGGTAGAGCACTCACCTCGCATACTGGGTGTCGTGGCTTACTGGTAGAGCACTCACCTCGCATACTGGGTGTCGTGGCTTACTGGTAGAGCACTCACCTCGCATACTGGGTGTCGTGGCTTACTGGTAGAGCACTCACCTCGCATACTGGGTGTCGTGGCTTACTGGTAGAGCACTCACCTCGCATACTGGGTGTCGTGGCTTACTGGTAGAGCACTCACCTCGCATCCGTGGTGTCGTGGCTTACTGGTAGAGCACTCACATCGCATACTGGGTGTCGTGGCTTACTGGTAGAGCACTCACCTCGCATACTGGGTGTCGTGGCTTACTGGTAGAGCACTTACCTCGCATACTGGGTCTCGTGGCTAACTGGTAGCGCACTGACCTCGCATACTGTGTCTCGTGGCTAACTGGTAGCGCACTGACCTCGCAAACTGTGTCTCGTGGCTCA
Source organism: Cherax quadricarinatus (assembly GCF_038502225.1). Taxonomy (NCBI): domain Eukaryota; kingdom Metazoa; phylum Arthropoda; class Malacostraca; order Decapoda; family Parastacidae; genus Cherax; species Cherax quadricarinatus. The sequence continues at coordinate 12,010 of NW_027201045.1, forward strand.
CTGGTAGCGCACTGACCTCGCATACTGTGTCTCGTGGCTCACTGGTAGCACACTGACCTCGCATACTGTGTCTCGTGGCTCACTGGTAGCGCACTGACCTCGCATACTGTGTCTCGTGGCTCACTGGTAGCACACTGACCTCGCATACTGTGTCTCGTGGCTCACTGGTAGCACACTGACCTCGCATACTGTGTCTCGTGGCTCACTGGTAGCACACTGACCTCGCATACTGTGTCTCGTGGCTCACTGGTAGCGCACTCACCTCGCATACTGTGTCTCGTGGCTCACTGGTAGCGCACTCACCTCGCATACTGTGTCTCGTGGCTCACTGGTAGCACACTGACCTCGCATACTGTGTCTCGTGGCTCACTGGTAGCGCACTCACCTCGCATACTGTGTCTCGTGGCTCACTGGTAGCGCACTGACCTCGCATACTGTGTCTCGTGGCTCACTGGTAGCGCACTGACCTCGCATACTGTGTCTCGTGGCTCACTGGTAGCGCACTCACCTCGCATACTGTGTCTCGTGGCTCACTGGTAGCGCACTCACCTCGCATACTGTGTCTCGTGGCTCACTGGTAGCGCACTGACCTCGCATACTGTGTCTCGTGGCTCACTGGTAGCGCACTGACCTCGCATACTGTGTCTCGTGGCTCACTGGTAGCGCACTCACCTCGCATACTGTGTCTCGTGGCTCACTGGTAGCGCACTGACCTCGCATACTGTGTCTCGTGGCTCACTGGTAGCGCACTCACCTCGCATACTGTGTCTCGTGGCTCACTGGTAGCGCACTCACCTCGCATACTGTGTCTCGTGGCTCACTGGTAGCGCACTCACCTCGCATACTGTGTCTCGTGGCTCACTGGTAGCGCACTCACCTCGCATACTGTGTCTCGTGGCTCACTGGTAGCACACTCACCTCGCATACTGTGTCTCGTGGCTCACTGGTAGCACACTGACCTCGCATACTGTGTCTCGTGGCTCACTGGTAGCACACTGACCTCGCATACTGTGTCTCGTGGCTCACTGGTAGCGCACTGACCTCGCATACTGTGTCTCGTGGCTCACTGGTAGCACACTGACCTCGCATACTGTGTCTCGTGGCTCACTGGTAGCACACTGACCTCGCATACTGTGTCTCGTGGCTCACTGGTAGCGCACTGACCTCGCATACTGTGTCTCGTGGCTCACTGGTAGCGCACTGACCTCGCATACTGTGTCTCGTGGCTCACTGGTAGCGCACTGACCTTGCATACTGTGTCTCGTGGCTCACTGGTAGCGCACTGACCTCGCATACTGTGTCTCGTGGCTCACTGGTAGCGCACTGACCTCGCATACTGTGTCTCGTGGCTCACTGGTAGCGCACTGACCTCGCATACTGTGTCTCGTGGCTCACTGGTAGCGCACTCACCTCGCATACTGTGTCTCGTGGCTCACTGGTAGCGCACTCACCTCGCATACTGTGTCTCGTGGCTCACTGGTAGCGCACTCACCTCGCATACTGTGTCTCGTGGCTCACTGGTAGCGCACTCACCTCGCATACTGTGTCTCGTGGCTCACTGGTAGCGCACTCACCTCGCATACTGTGTCTCGTGGCTCACTGGTAGCGCACTCACCTCGCATACTGTGTCTCGTGACTCACTGGTAGCACACTGACCTAGCATACTGTGTGTCGTGGCTCACTGGTAGCGCACTCACCTCGCATACTGGGTGTCGTGGCTCACTGGTAGAGCACTGACCTCGCATACTGTGTCTCGTGGCTCACTGGTAGCGCACTCACCTCGCATACTGTGTCTCGTGGCTCACTGGTAGCGCACTCACCTCGCATACTGTGTCTCGTGGCTCACTGGTAGAGCACTCACCTCGCATACTGTGTCTCGTGGCTCACTGGTAGCGCACTCACCTCGCATACTGTGTCTCGTGGCTCACTGGTAGCACACTGACCTCGCATACTGTGTCTCGTGGCTCACTGGTAGCGCACTCACCTCGCTTACTGTGTCTCGTGGCTCACTGGTAGCGCACTCACCTCGCATACTGTGTCTCGTGGCTCACTGGTAGCACACTGACCTCGCATACTGTGTCTCGTGGCTCACTGGTAGCGCACTGACCTCGCATACTGTGTCTCGTGGCTCACTGGTAGCGCACTGACCTCGCATACTGTGTCTCGTGGCTCACTGGTAGCGCACTCACCTCGCATACTGTGTCTCGTGGCTCACTGGTAGCGCACTGACCTCGCATACTGTGTCTCGTGGCTCACTGGTAGCGCACTGACCTCGCATACTGTGTCTCGTGGCTCACTGGTAGCACACTGACCTCGCATACTGTGTCTCGTGGCTCACTGGTAGCACACTGACCTCGCATACTGTGTCTCGTGGCTCACTGGTAGCGCACTCACCTCGCATACTGTGTCTCGTGGCTCACTGGTAGCGCACTCACCTCGCATACTGTGTCTCGTGGCTCAC
>NW_027201046.1:0-14465 GCF_038502225.1 Cherax quadricarinatus
GGACAGGAAGGTTAGGGGAGACATGATAACGACATACAAAATACTGCATGGAATAGACAAGGTGGACAGAGACAGGATGTTCCAGAGTGTGGACACAGAAACAAGGGGTCACAATTGAAAGTTGAAGACCCAGATGTTAGGAAGCATTTCTTCAGTCATAGAGTAGTCAGGAAGTGGAATAGCCTAGCAAGTGAGGTACTGGAGGCAGGAATCATACATAGCCTAAAGATGAGGTATGATAAAGCTCATGGAACAGGGAGAGAGGGGACCTAGTAGCACTCAGTGAATAGGTGGGGCCAAGAGCTGAGTCTCGACCCCTGCAACCACAATTAGATGAGCACACTCTTGGATCTGGTCTTCAGTTATGGCGTTGCGTCTCCGTAGAGTCGTCATGGTTGAATAAAACAATCATTAAGCAAGTGACTCACGAAATGCCTTTGTACCGTGTCACCTGGAGGTTTACTAAGGTACAAATGACACTGCAGAAGTGTCTCTGTTACGTTGAGATTGATATAAATTATCTTCGCAACATTCATTTTTGTGATTCTAAAACTTCACAAGTTTTTCGTGTCTTCAGAGAGTGTTTTATGCTTTATAAAACTTGTGTCACAATGTTTAGTCAATGTTTTGCATACCCAAAAAGTTGCGTTACATTTCCAGCTAAACACAGTGAAAATATTTACACACTTGAAACAACTTGGTACCTGAAAGTTCTAACTTGTTGCACAATTACAATTTTTTTTAACCTGCTGCACAGAGAATTTATATTTATCTTAATGCGTAGACAAAATCTCCAGTTTGCTACTATTTATTACTAATTGTACTTAAAGTGAGAGACGCAGCAGTTTGAAACATCATAGAAGGACAGTTTCAATTTTGATGCTAACAAGTATAATGTTTGAAACATTATAGGACAGTTTCAATTTTGATGCTAACGAGTATAATGTTTGAAACATCATAGAAGGACAGTTTAAATTTTGATGCTAACAAGTATAATGTTTGAAACATTATAGGACAGTTTCAATTTTGATGCTAACAAGTATAATGTTTGAAACATTATAGGACAGTTTCAATTTTGATGCTAACAAGTATAATGTTTGAAACATCATAGAAGGACAGTTTCAATTTTGATGCTAACAAGTATAATGTTTGAAACATCATAGAAGGACAGTTTCAATTTTGATGCTAACAAGTATAATGTTTGAAACATCATAGAAGGTCAGTTTCAATTTTGATGCTAACAAGTATAATGTTTGAAACATTATAGGACAGTTTCAATTTTGATGCTAACAAGTATAATGTTTGAAACATCATAGAAGGACAGTTTCAATTTTGATGCTAACAAGTATAATGTTTGAAACATCATAGAAGGACAGTTTCAATTTTGATGCTAACAAGTATAATGTTTGAAACATCATAGAAGGTCAGTTTCAATTTTGATGCTAACAAGTATAATGTTTGAAACATCATAGAAGGACAGTTTCAATTTTGATGCTAACAAGTATAATGTTTGAAACATCATAGAAGGTCAGTTTCAATTTTGATGCTAACAAGTATAATGTTTGAAACATCATAGAAGGTCAGTTTCAATTTTGATGCTAACAAGTATAATGTTTGAAACATCATAGAAGGTCAGTTTCAATTTTGATGCTAACAAGTATAATGTTTGAAACATTATAGGACAGTTTCAATTTTGATGCTAACAAGTATAATGTTTGAAACATCATAGAAGGACAGTTTCAATTTTGATGCTAACAAGTATAATGTTTGAAACATCATAGAAGGACAGTTTCAATTTTGATGCTAACAAGTATAATGTTTGAAACATCATAGAAGGTCAGTTTCAATTTTGATGCTAACAAGTATAATGTTTGAAACATCATAGAAGGACAGTTTCAATTTTGATGCTAACAAGTATAATGTTTGAAACATCATAGAAGGTCAGTTTCAATTTTGATGCTAACAAGTATAATGTTTGAAACATCATAGAAGGTCAGTTTCAATTTTGATGCTAACAAGTATAATGTTTGAAACATCATAGAAGGTCAGTTTCAATTTTGATGCTAACAAGTATAATGTTTGAAACATTATAGGACAGTTTCAATTTTGATGCTAACAAGTATAATGTTTGAAACATCATAGAAGGACAGTTTCAGTTTTGATGCTAACAAGTATAATGTTTGAAACATTTTAGGACAGTTTCAATTTTGATGCTAGCAAGTATAATGTTTGAAACATCATAGAAGGACAGTTTCAATTTTGATGCTAGCAAGTATAATGTTTGAAACATCATAGAAGGACAGTTTCAGTTTTGATGCTAACAAGTATAATGTTTGAAACATCATAGAAGGACAGTTTCAATTTTGATGCTAACAAGTATAATGTTTGAAACATCATAGAAGGACAGTTTCAGTTTTGATGCTAGCAAGTATAATGTTTGAAACATCATAGAAGGACAGTTTCAATTTTGACGCTAACAAGTATAATGTTTGAAACATCATAGAAGGACAGTTTCAGTTTTGATGCTAACAAGTATAATGTTTGAAACATCATAGAAGGACAGTTTCAATTTTGACGCTAACAAGTATAATGTTTGAAACATCATAGAAGGACAGTTTCAGTTTTGATGCTAACAATTATAATGTTTGAAACATTATAGGACAGTTTCAGTTTTGATGCTAACAAGTATAATGTTTGAAACATCATAGAAGGACAGTTTCAATTTTGATGCTAACAAGTATAATGTTTGAAACATCATAGAAGGACAGTTTCAGTTTTGATGCTAACAAGTATAATGTTTGAAACATTATAGGACAGTTTCAATTTTGATGCTAACAAGTATAATGTTTGAAACATCATAGAAGGTCAGTTTCAATTTTGATGCTAACAAGTATAATGTTTGAAACATCATAGAAGGACAGCTTCAATTTTGATGCTAACAAGTATAATGTTTGAAACATTATAGGACTGTTTCAGTTTTGATGCTAACAAGTATAATGTTTGAAACATCATAGAAGGACAGTTTCAGTTTTGATGCTAACAAGTATAATGTTTGAAACATTATAGGACAGTTTCAGTTTTGATGCTAACAAGTATAATGTTTGAAACATCATAGAAGGACAGTTTCAATTTTGATGCTAACAAGTATAATGTTTGAAACATCATAGAAGGACAGTTTCAGTTTTGATGCTAACAAGTATAATGTTTGAAACATTATAGGACAGTTTCAATTTTGATGCTAACAAGTATAATGTTTGAAACATCATAGAAGGTCAGTTTCAATTTTGATGCTAACAAGTATAATGTTTGAAACATCATAGAAGGACAGTTTCAATTTTGATGCTAACAAGTATAATGTTTGAAACATTATAGGACAGTTTCAATTTTGATGCTAACAAGTATAATGTTTGAAACATCATAGAAGGTCAGTTTCAATTTTGATGCTAACAAGTATAATGTTTGAAACATTATAGGACAGTTTCAATTTTGATGCTAACAAGTATAATGTTTGCCCAAGAATTATTTATTTATTATCACACCGGCCGATTCCCACCAAGGCAGGGTGGCCCGAAAAAGAAAAACTTTCACCATCGTTCACTCCATCACTGTCTTGCCAGAAGGGTGCTTTACACTACAGTTTTTAAACTGCAACATTAACACCCCTCCTTCAGAGTGCAGGCACTGTACTTCCCATCTCCAGGACTCAAGTCCGGCCTGCCGGTTTCCCTGAATCCCTTCATAAATGTTACTTTGCTCACACTCCAACAGCACGTCAAGTATTAAAAACCATTTGTCTCCATTCACTCCTATCAAACACGCTCACGCATGCCTGCTGGAAGTCCAAGCCCCTCGCACACAAAACCTTCTTTACCCCCTCCCTCCAACCCTTCCTAGGCCGACCCCTACCCCGCCTTCCTTCCACTACAGACTGATACACTCTTGAAGTCATTCTGTTTCGCTCCATTCTCTCTACATGTCCGAACCACCTCAACAACCCTTCCTCAGCCCTCTGGACAACAGTTTTGGTAATCCCGCACCTCCTCCTAACTTCCAAACTACGAATTCTCTGCATTATATTCACACCACACATTGCCCTCAGACATGACATCTCCACTGCCTCCAGCCTTCTCCTCGCTGCAACATTCATCACCCACGCTTCACACCCATATAAGAGCGTTGGTAATAATAATAATAAAAATAATAAAGTGTGAGCAGGGTAATATTTTGTTAAGGGATTCATGTAAATCTATTATCCGGACTCGAGTCCTGGAGGTGGGAAGTACAATGCCTGCATTTTAAAGGACGGGTTTAGAATATTGGCTGTTTGCAGTGACATCTAAACTCAGGTATCTGAGCGTCTTTGCAAAGACAGTGATTATATGTAAATTATGGTGAAAGTAATGAATGAGAGTGAAAGTGTGTCTTTCTGTTTTGTGTCATCCTGCCTCGGTGGGAGACGGCCGACGTGTTGAAAAATAATAATATTAATAATAATAAGAATAATACTAATATTAATAATAATAATAATAATAACAATAATAATAATAATCATAATTTGGGTCTCGAAGTGTTTACTTATTCACTATTTGAATTCCTGATATACCTTTAACATTAATGCTTAAGTGAATTGCATCTTTCATGTTTCTTGTGTAGTTGATGGGCATTAAACTTAATAAATATTGGTCAAGGGAAAACTATACAAGATTATGTATTCCTTAAGACTAAACAGTCTTAGCTGTCACACATGATATTTTAAGTGTAAATCTGTAAGAATCATATTAATTAAATAAAAGTTATATGAACATTATTACTTATACAAGTTTTATTAATATAATCATGATCTTTAAGCCTATATCTGGCCCTCCAGAAAATGGTTTTGAGTGAATATATCTGGAGTTATTTTTCTTTGTATGATACTGAAAGGTTAAAAACTTTCCACGAAGATGTTCTCACTACTAATAGTCATCTTACATTTGTAATTTCTGAGGATCTGAAGAAATTTTTATAATTAAGTCCTATGTAAATTTCACAATAAAAGAAGATTTCACTATTTCCCTATAAAATTCTATTAATCGTCACTGGAAAGTAATGATAGGAACGGTCTAACGTCATAACTTCACTGTTGATCACCAAGTCAACATGCTTCCCAAACGTTCTCAGCATATTACTATCTCCGATAACTTTCCTCAGCAAAATTCGCTGAGATGGCATCAATCGTTCTATTGTTGGCCCTTTCCTTTCCCTTTCCTCAGCACCTGTTAAATTTATATATTTTTTAGTTCTATTTACTATGACTTCTTAACATTTTGGCTCTCGTAAAACCTTCTATATGCTATCTTTTTCTCCCTTACCACTCCTTTACGTTATCAATTTCCCCGTCATTTGTTTTTCCATGCACACACATTCTAATAACCCTAAAACACTGCGTTTTACAGTCTACATCTGCACAACCTTCTCACTATTTGTACTCTCACCAGTGCACGGTACTTTAACAACTCCATACACTGTATAATCTTACTAATTGTATTAAGTTCATTCTCTTTTCCTTCTTTCACATTCCCTGTTACGAATAGTGTTTATATACGTATATCTTAAAAAAAGTATTAATATATTTTTCAAGTATAAATATGTTTGTATATTTGTTAATGATTGTTAGCTTGAAATATTCGAAGCTAAAATATTTCAAGTAAATAATACTTATATACAAAGGCAATACCGATACATAACATGTTTTATATGCATATTTTATGTATACAGTATTATAAGATGTATAGGAATATGCTAAGTACACACAAACTATTCAGATCTGACTTGAGTCTACTTCATGTGAACAGAATTAGTGATATATCAAAAGAATAATTGCTTATAATTTATTACGTGTTATAAAATCACGTAATAAAGTAGAGCTCCTTGGGTGTCTCACTTATGTCAACGAAGCGGTCGTATCTGTAGCATAGGACTGGATGTAGGGGATCACCTTCATACATATTCACTTGTTTCTATACATAATTCATACATATTCACTTCTTTATATACATAATTTAGTTAGAGATACACCACTGTCATTTATCCATCTCACTCCAAATGTACCTGCTATTCTCTCTCCAGCACACACTGCTATTCTCTCTCCAGCACACACTGCTATTCTCTCTCCAGCAGACACTGCTATTCTCTCTCCAGCACACACTGCTATTCTCTCTCCAGCACACACTGCTATTCTCTCTCCAGCACACACTGCTATTCTCTCTCCAGTACACACTGCTATTCTCTCTCCAGCACACACTGCTATTCTCTCTCCAGCACACACTGCTATTCTCTCTCCAGCACACACTGCTATTCTCTCTCCAGCACACACTGCTATTCTCTCTCCAGCACACACTGCTATTCTCTCTCCAGCACACACTGCTATTCTCTCTTCAGCACACACTGCTATTCTCTCTCCAGCACACACTGCTATTCTCTCTCCAGCACACACTGCTATTCTCTCTCCAGCACACACTGCTATTCTCTCTCCAGCACACACTGCTATTCTCTCTTCAGCACACACTGCTATTCTCTCTCCAGCACACACTACTATTCTCTCTCCAGCACACACTGCTATTCTCTCTCCAGCACACATTGCTATTCTCTCTCCAGCACACACTGTTATTCTCTCTCCAGCACACACTGCTATTCTCTCTCCAGCACACACTGTTATTCTCTCTCCAGCACACACTGCTATTCTCTCTCCAGCACACACTGTTATTCTCTCTCCAGCACACACTGCTATTCTCTCTCCAGCACACACTGCTATTCTCTCTCCAGCACACACTTACATTACAATATTACTAGTCTCCCACAACTATTATTCCCTCAACTGATTCAGAATTCCCTCAAATTGTTGAACACTTCCTCATTTCTATCACATACCTCTAAAATCCTCTTACCTCTAGTCGCAAGAAGATTTAATTAACATCCTTCTCTCATCCTTCTTTTATTCTAATCTTTAAACTTTCTGTGTAGGTAACATATAGGAAGAGAAAGTGGGAAATACAATGGATGTACTATGTAAGAGGGTGGGGATGTCCATCAAACATAATAAACTAATTACCAGGGGTGAATTTAAAACAGATAATAATATCGTGGGTTTTAAAAATGTATTTGGCCCTCCAGTCTTATCCTGACGTTATTTAATTTCATAGTGATATCACATGGAATGTATACACATTGGTGTGCAATTCATTATTTGTATAAGTAGAGCATATTTTACCCTCTAATTCTGTTGAAGATTAATATAGAAGCAAAGGCAATTAACAAAATATAGCGTGTTTTTAATGTAGTTTTCAATCTATAGGACGAACAAATCAAAGGCTTGAAATAATATAGTGATATTCTGTGGACGAAACGTCTTCAAAATAAAATGTCATAAGCAACACTGTGTGTCTTATTTACATTCTTTCACTGTATCACCATTATTAACTAACATGAGAACTCTCGTCGTTGTTGAAGAAGCAAATCTATTAACATTCTAATAAAAAAGAAACTCATACTTGCCAAAGTAAAAGCAATAAAAACAAACTATTTTTTATTTCAAGCAACCTTTATTAATTTAAACTTCGACAATGATCTTATATTAAAATAAGCCAAACCATGCGACTTATTTCCATTGTCACAGTTCGAGTCTATGTCATTCGATTTCATCCGTGTTAGTGCAGTCGCAATGCAGTTGTTTCTCTGTCTGAAATGACTTTATAACTGAGGATAGACGAGGATACACAAGACCTAATAAAGCAAAGTAAACAGATGACACAGTAAGGTGCAGAAAGTAGTTATTACAAAGCTTCCTTTCATGGCGTCACTTTTATTGTCTCCCTTATTGTTACCCCTGACACCGGCCCATGGATGGTCGTGAGAAGTCTGGTCTAGTGGGTAAGAGACTGGTCACGGACTAGACTATCTTAGACCGGGATAATTTCTAGCCAGAATCTAGACATGTTCCTCTCTCCGCTGACTTCATGTTGAAACTGGGTAGTGAAAAAATTAAGTCGATTCAAATATTTATCTTCTGTAGTTGCATTTTGTATAAGGAAAAACCGCTTCCCCAAAATATTATTTTTATGGATCTTGATATTACGAAAAACTCCTGATCTGCGTTATATATATCTCATATTTTTTGCATTCATTGACTATAGTAATTAAGTTTTAACCTGTACGTCCTTTGGTTATTTTTGCAGCCTTTGTAAAAATCACTTTAAACATTATGAAAATTTCGTTTAATGCGACCACTGGTAAAAATGAGTCCTAGCTTTGAGTCATTAAAATCTTCGCCGAAGTAAAATACCGAACTTTAAACAATTTTTAATTTTAATATGAAGTTCAGAAACCTACTTGTAAAATATTCACACTGCAATCAACCTCAAAGTTTTTTGTAACTTGTGCGTGTATGATACTAAACAATAAACAGAGACACCGTTGCCAAGATTCGTAACTAAAACAAAAGACCAGCACTAAAAACTAACTTCCTCGCATCAGAAACTATGTGCGACTCTCTTATATATCAGAGTAGTCATATAATATCATAAGAAGAGATCTTGGTCACAGTGTAATGCCTTATAAGCCCACTGCAGCCTTTCAAGAGAAGACTGAGGATCACTGGAGCCTTTTCAATAGTCTAGCAGCGTGTCTGCACACAGCAGAATGTGTGGGGTCCTTCACTTATACTTTGCCTCTCCACTACTCATAAGGTTCATGGTACACTCGACATGACAGAAGTTCAAAAGTGAAGAACTTTGATGCTTATTTCTTATTATTATTATTATTAAAGATTAGCCGGTATTCTCCCGGCCCGGGCCTTTTCCAAGTGGTGGCCCGGCCTTGGCTCCCTCTTTAGGGAGTGTCTGAGACCTAAGTCTCCCATGGGAGGAGGCACAAGTACCTCCTCATCTTTGGGACCAACTGTCCCCAGGCCTAGCCACAAGCTAGGCCTCTCTGGTCTGCCATCCCCGCCCCAAGGGGGCAAATGGGAATGACAGTCTTATGAGCTAAAGGCTCGGGCTCAGGCACCTACCCTACCCTAGAAGGGTTAGGCATGGTATCGATAACACTTCACACAGGTGTACCAACAACATATCCAGATAATCTACTTCAGCACACTTATACATCTTATGCCAAGTTTTATATGCAAAACAATTCTTAAAGGATAAAACCTCACCACATACCATTAAAACCTATACATCCATCCCCCACCAAAGGTACATTTATAAAGTCGTACATATGTGCTCTGGAAGTAAAAAGGTACCCCCCCCCCTCGTCAAATACCTACAAAACAATGACATACTATAAGAGCGCAGGATACTACTTGCTCTAAGTAACAATTATGAAAACTTTGCGTAGCATACAAGGATAATATACTCTATATCTCAACACGGGTACAATCCACCCAAGACTTCTTCATACACTATATACCCTATAGCAGTATTAAAACATGACATACACCGTTATTTGAACTCATATGCATACCTGCTCCAACAAAGTCATCTAAAATTGTATATTCACACAAAATCAATATACATTTTTATATTACCTTACATATACTCTTACATGTGATTTTAAACATTAAAATAGCAAAGGGAAACCAACCGCGTGAGTAGTGCTGAAGGAGGCTGAGTGGCTCCTGTGGCTGAGTGGCTCCTCCTGAAAAGGTCTGTGGCTGAGTGGCTCCTTTTCCTGAGTGGCTCCCTTTCCTGAGCAGACTCCTTTTCACACCTATATGCTAATGACCTTGACCTCACCCTCAACACCCACCCACGACCCCCCACCAACGACCCCCACCCACGACCCCCACCCACGACCCCACCCACGACCCCCACCCAAGACCCCCACCCATGACCCCACCCTCAACCCCCACCCACGACCCCCCCACCGACGACCCCCACCCATGACCCTCACCCACGACCCCCACCCACGACCCCTACAAACGACCACCACCCACGACCCCAACCCACGACCCCCACCCATGACCCCACCCAAGACTCATACCCATGACCCCACCCACGACCTCCACCCATGACCCCACCCATGACCCCACCCACGACCCCCACCCACGACCCCCACCCATGACCCCACCCATGACCCCACCCACGACCCCCACCCACGACCCCCACACATGATCCCCACTATCGACCACCTTACCCTCGACCCCCACCCACGCCTGCCCGACTGGCGCCCAACCCACGTGCCAGCCCTCGCGCCTGCCAGCGCCTTCTGCACCGTCGTCAGGATCGACCCCGCTCCCTGAATTTTTTTCCGATTTTTTCCAATTTTTTTTTGAATTTCATTTTCTTATGATCTCCTCAGATCAAATTTTTGAGGTTCCCCCTCCCACTTTCACCCCCATTCCAATTTTTTCGATTGTTTTTTTTTAATTTCTTATGATCTCCATCTCCTCGTATCAAGTTTTTTGGATTCCCCCCTCCCACTTTCACCCCAAATATTCTTCCTCCATCTCCTTGGATCAAGGTTTTCTCGATACAAAGACTCCATCTCCTTGGATCAAGTTTTTGGATTCCCCCTGTGGGTACCCCTCCCACCACCCACCTTCACCCCAAATATTCCTCCTCCATCTCCTTGGATCAAGGTTTTCTCCTCCATCTCCTTGGATCAAGGTTTTTGGGTTCCCCCTCTGAGGGTAAGCATTCAAATGAACTCCCACTTGCATCTCAAATTCCCTGCTCCAATTCCTCGGATCAAGTTCTTAGATTCCCCCCTATGGGGTTTCGAAATTCTTATGATCTCCTTGGATCAAAGTTTTCTCGATAATACAGAGATTCCATCTCCTCGGATCGAGTTTTTGGATTCCCCCTCTGGGGGTAAGCATTTCAAATGAACTCCTATGGGGCATGGTACTTTCTCTTACTACAGGTCTAAACAAATGTGACGTCACCCCACCTGTGTTTACTCGGCGGTCAGTGACGTCACGTGATGACCGCACACATACAGGCTGAATCTTGTCGAGCAGACATTAACTTAAAATGCAGGATAACACTATTTATTACACAACCAATGTATTTCATATACAACATAGGGAAAACATTTTCACTCTTCACCCACGATAACCCAAATAATTTCACATTTATTTCGTTAATACCCACAACAATCCATAATTTCTTTACAAAAGATTCACTCTCCTCAAGTCTAGACATTTTTCTCGTTTTAACTATTTCATCTCAGGTCACTCCCCACGAAGTAACCTTCTCTCTCTCCTTCTCCCCACCCTCCAAAATCCTAACACTCCCACCAACACCTCACAATTTTCACTCATAACCCACAATTTTTCTCGTTCTAACTATTTCATCAGAAAAAGTCATCACAACACTTACAACTTATAACCACTTTTCGATAAATTCACTAGTCGCAATTTTACATATTACGAAGTTAATACGCACATGCACCTCACTTTACTTTGAACACCTTCAAAACACTCTCATAAATCATTTGAATGCTCACAAAAATACCTTTGAACATTTCTAAACAACACTGAAACACTTCCAAAATATCATTTTGAGTACTCCCAAATACACCACTGAATACTACTAAAACACCACTGAATACAGTCAAAACACCACCAAAATCACCATAAACTAAGATCAACATAACAGACTAACACCCATTTTCACACAAATCCCCTCAAATCACTATAACCAAGATGATCCCACTCACCTCCAACTAAGATATAACATGAGTGCAAAAAAAAACATGAACGCAATCCAAACACACACGAACACTTATAACAGAATCACTTCTTTTTCGATATCTCTAGTTCGACAACAACGCCCACAACCCACAACACCCACATCCCACAACACCCACATCCCACAACTTATAATCACTTTTCAGCAACTCTAGTTCGTCAACAACACCCACAACCCACAACACCCACAACCCACAACACCCACAACCCACAACACCCACAATCCACAACACCAACAACCCACATCACCCACAACAACAACCCACTTATAACATCTTTTCGGTATCTCTAGTTCGACAACAAATCCCACAACCCACAACACCCACATCCCACAACACCCACAACCCACATCACCCACACCCCACGACACCCACAACATCATCCCACTTATAACATCTTTTCGGTATCTCTAGTTTGACAACAACACTTACAACCCACAACACCCACATCCCACAACACTCACAACCCACAACACCCACACCCCACAATTTTTTCTCGTTTTAACTAATTTCATCAGAAAAAGTCACATCAACAACCCACAACTTATAACCACTTTTTCGGCATCACTAGTTCGACAACAATACCCACAACCCACAACACCCACAACCCACAATTTTTTCTCGTTTTAACTAATTTCATCAGAAAAAGTCACATCAACAACCCACAACTTATAACCACTTTTTCGGCATCACTAGTTCGACAACAATACCCACAACCCACAACACCCACAATCCACAATTTTTTCTCGTTTTAACTAATTTCTTCAGAAAAAGTCACATCAACAACCCACAACTTATAACCACTTTTTCGGCATCACTAGTTCGACAACAATACCCACAACCCACAACACCCACAATCCACAATTTTTTCTCGTTTTAACTAATTTCCTCAGAAAAAGTCATAACAACAACACACTTATAACGTCTTTTCGGTATCTCTAGTTCGACAACAACACCCACAACCCACAACACCCACAACACCCACAACCCACAATTTTTTCTCGTTTTAACTAATTTCATCAGAAAAAGTCACAACAACAACCCACAACTTATAACCACTTTTTCGTTATCTCTAGTTCGACAACAGTACCCACAACCCTCATCATTTACCAATTTATTCACAATTTATTCGATACAAATTTTTCCCCTTCTTTTTATTGAATCTTAAAATGTAATACACATTCCTCCCTACATTACTAAAATTCTAATAAAATCCTCTCCATACCCATCTCCTTGTATCCACATAAATTAATATTATACTCACAACAAGTAATCTCACTACCCAACTACTGCGACATGTTTCAACACCCTCCATTATTTTCCAATATATCATAACTTTTCAATTCTATAATTTCTTTTTAAAATATTCACACATTACCTTTATTTTCAGTAAAATCCCCCCATATTTCATTAAATTTCTAATACAACCCTCCCCATACCCCTCTCCATCTGACCCACATTTCTTCACATCCACTCACCCATCTCCCAACACACCTCTTCTGAACATACTCACAAAAATCACATTTCACATCCACAAATGCATCTCATCACCCATCTCAAATCCACTAAAATCACTGTATCCAAGTTATTCCAAAACTCTATGACCACCTAACACACACACACACACACACACACACACACACACACACACACACACATACACACACACACACACACACACACACACACACACACATCACGTCATAGGAGCCAGAGTGTAGTAGGTGGTGTTGGAGTGGTGATGGTTGCTCTAGCTCCTACGTCGTGATGGCTCGTCGGGATAAAATATCTCTAGCTGATATACGGATGAATAAGAAAGATGTTTTAGGGTTGATGTGGATGAGAAATGAGATATGTAACATAGATGAGAAATGATAAATGTGGTATGAATATTCAGTTTGAGAAAAAAAATGTGTAAAACAATTTTATGTTTTGACATAAATTTGGTGGGTAAATTGTATTAATATTTTTTTGTTGATGAATAGTTAACATGAACTTAGTAAAGTGATTGTGTATTAGTTGGAGGTGTGTGACTTAGTTCTGGTAATGTCTCATGACATGGTAAATTTTTTTTTGTGCTTATGTCTTATTTTTGGTGATCTTGGTGATGAGTGTTGATAGATGATGGTAAACATGTTACGGAATTGGTGAACGTGATTTTTTGTGTGAATGTTTATAAAAATGAGTGTTTTCTGTGATCTTAGTTGACTTAGTTCTGGTAATGTCTCATGACATGGTAAATTTTTTTTTTGTGCTTAAGTCTTATATTTATTGTCAATATGTCAATTATACATTTTCGTGTATGTCTTAGTTATGATGTGTATGTCTTAGTTGGAGGTGAATGTCTTAGATTTGGTGTGTATGTCTCATGTCTTAAATTTTGCGATTGAAATGTATAAGTTGTGGGTGTCTGTGTGTTATTTTTATTTTTGGTGGTGAAGATATGTTATAGTGCTCATGTTATGTTATAGATGTTGGTGGAAGTGTCGTGGTATTTTTGTGTGTCTTATTTTTGTGCGAATGTTTGAAAAATAAGTGTTTTCAGTGATCATAGTAGTTTTGATATGCAAGATCTTAGATTTTTGGTGATCTTGGTGATGAGTGTTGATAGATGATAGTAAACATGATATGGAATTGGTGATCGTGATTTTTGTGCGAATAAATATAAAAATGAGTGTTTTCTGTGATATTAGTGGTGGGTCATAAAATCTGGTAATCGTCTTGGATATAGTGTTCTT